>NW_023396573.1:0-300000 GCF_011125445.2 Fundulus heteroclitus
TTTTTAGACTAGTTCCATATGTAAGGTTGCAAGAAATCTTGTAACTATAGCTGAATTTGCAGCTTGAATCAGATTGGGGTTTGACAGCACCACCCCAACTGTCCCCTCAATCCATGCACACAATCCACAACAGACCTCATCACGCTCTACAGTACATCCAGAAATAAATCAACTAAAACAATTCACGATGCACATAAATGAAGTTCATAAATACTTGTGTGTCAGGGTGTCTAAGCACTCTCCAAAATTTGACATCTCAGCTAGCCTGTAATATTATAGAAAGTCACGTTAAGTTGTTCTGCCTTTTGTTAAGACAGCAAGGAATTAATGTCTTGGAATACATTACATAAATAAGATTAAAGGAATTCTTCGTCAAGTAAATCAAAAGGCAAAACCAGTTAGAAAAAGTTTTGGTTTTATTTCACATCTTTATCAGAAATCAGAGTAGACACCGGTCAAACTTTGTTAGATCTCTATGTGATTACGTGAGATAGTGAGTGCTCTCACCTTAAAGAAAGATCTTGACGTATTTTTGCTCCGTTTATAAGCTTGCTTTTCAGCGATGAAGCTAGGTGACAACTGCTAATGTTGAAGTTTAATTATTTGTTCTACAACGACGCGTCTGCCTTGAAAATATTTGTCTTTTACAAAAACAATGTTTAATCCAGATTTTGGAACAAACGTTATTCAGACACTGCAAGAAATTGAACTTTGTGTGGGGAACTTTTGTCCTAGCTGTCTAGCTGCCTATGGCCCCAGGACGCACAATAGTTTTCCGTTGAAGTATAATTTTGGAGAGTAGAAACAAGTATTAATTTCACAAGGTAGGTAACAAATAAAAAAGTTTTTACAAAAGCTTAAACTGTTAGTCGTTATTTCCATCTTGCTGTGAAATGGTTAAATATTATCATTTTTAATGCTTAGATATAAAATTCAAGGCATTATTACTAAAATTGCCTTTTGTTTAAAATGTTTTTTGGCATGCCATACTTATATTTAGAGGTAGCCTAGATGTGCATAGTAAAAGTGGAACTAAAGCGAGTCTAAACTTTTTATGGAGCTTTAACTTGCTAAGATTATTAACTTTGATGATTATATCTTTAAAATGAGATAACTTTCTCATAAAATGTGATAGTTTACTTGGTCTAGAAGAGATGATTCAATCCAATGTTTATTTACATAGCGCCAATTCATTGAAATATGTCATCTCAAGGCAGTTTCAAAGTCAAAATCAACCAGATTATACAGATTGGTTCAGATTTTACACATTTGGTCAAAAAAATTCCTATATAAGGGAACCAGTTCATTGCATCAAAGTCTTGACAAGTAGCATTCTCTCTTGAAGAAGTGTAGAGCCACGGGAGAGTCGTCTGCTTTGTCCATGGCTTTGCAGCAATCCTACCTACTGAGCAAGCATGAAGCAACAGCGGGAAAAACAACTCCCCATTAACGGGAATGAAAAACCTCCAGCAGAAACCCCGGCTCAGTATGAAACTTCCATCTCCTCGACCCACTGGGGTTACAGAAACAGAGCAGACACAAAAGACAGACAGACAAAAAAGACGGTCTACATATATGGTAGTAGCGGGTGATCTGTCTTCCCTGAATGGACCCACACAAACTCCAGAAACGCCAGACGTTGTACCTACTATGAAGAAAAAAGAAAAATCAAAAAGGGTAAAAGCTGAAATGACAACAGTCATTCAATTTAAAGAACAATAGACCCTGATGTCCTCAGTAAGCCTAACGTATAGCAGCATAACTATAGAGGTAGCTCAGGGTAACATGAGCCACTCTAGACTATAAGCTTTTCAAAAGGAAAGTCCAAAGAGCCAGCTTCTAGTGGAGAATTTCAAGTATCTTGGGGTCTTGTTTCACGAATGAGGGAAGATGGAGCGGGAGATCGAACAGGCGGATTGGTGCGGCGTCTGCTGTGAAGCGGGCCGCTGTAACGGTCCGTTGTGGTGAAGAGAGAGCTGAGCCAAAAGGCGAAGCTCTCGATTTACCCGGTCGATCTACGTTCCTCCCTCATCTATGGTCACGAGCTTTGGGTCGTGACCGAAGAAGCGATCCCGGATACAACGACTGAAATTAGTTTTCTCCATAGTGTGTGTGAGCTCTCCCTTAGAGATAAGGTGAGAAGCTCAGTCATCCGGGGTGACTCAGAGTAGAGCCACTGCTTCTTCACGTCGAAAGGAGCCATTGAGGTGGCTTTGTGCATCTGGGTTAGGATGCCTCCTGAACGCCTCCCTGGTGAGGTGTTCTGGGCACGTCCCCACCGGGATGGAGGCCCAGGGGAAAGACCCCGAACATGCTGGAGGACTATGCTCTCGGCCGGCCTGGGAACGCCTTGGGATTTCCCCCGGAGGAGCTGGCCCAAGTGGCTGGGAGAGGACGTCTGGGGCCTCCTTTATAAGCTGCTACCCCTCAATATTGCTACAGTTTTCATGTCACGCCGTTTCCTTTAGCAATGTCCAATTGCTAAATGTGTGACTTTTACATGACGTTTGGGTGTGTATCCACCAATTTAGATGTTAAACTTTCCATAAAAGCTGGCTAATGCAAGAAACAAAACCATTAAACACCTGAAATAGCAAGTAACTTTAAAAAACTAAAATGGTTTTTGTAACTTTTCACCTTAAGAAGCTGATTAACAGCTAGTAAGAACCTTTGATTAAATTGGTATCTAATTTTTAAACCAGGGGTGTCACAGCTACGGCCCGCGGGCCGAATTTCGTCCGCGCCAACGATTTTAGTCCGGTCCCGGTTGCCAAATGCATTATCATTATTCAACAGCTGTATCTCCTGCTGCAATCGAGCGATCAGATTTTTTGTGAGTCGTGGGGGAAGCCGCTGCAGAACACGTTCGTGTGAATCGCCCAGTGACAGGCGGCGCAAAATGCGTGACAGCATCTGTGGTGGCGGGCGGCCGGCGGTGCGCAAATCCCAGCGGTGGCCAATAGGCCAGAGCGGCGCTTTGCTGCGAGGGCCGATCATCACCGCTTGCGGTTTTAATTAGGCCCGAGCAGCTAAGCGCTGCGAAGGCCTATTGTAACTGCAGATTTTTTATTATTATTATTATTATTATTATTATTATTTATTTCTTGGGACTTTTTGAAACGGCTTTTTGGAGGCCTAAACATGCATGAAAACTCACCAAACTTTGCCCAAAATTGTCCCCCGTGAGAAATCGCATGATTTTAGTGTAATTGAAAACAGGCGTGGCAAACCTGCTCAACAGCGCCAACTAGAGTGAGTTGGGCCAACCGTAACACGTAGAAAGCTGAAATTTTTTACCTAGGTAGCTTTTTCAAAATTATGAAAAAAAGTCTCTTGGGTGTATGCTCTAAAACCCACAGAAGTCTGCTATTTTGGGTCAAAGGGTAAATATTGGCGGTTTTTTGCCTCAAACTTTAACGAACTAGTCCTAGGCATTTTAAGTTATCACTTTCAAATTTTTTCAGCGTGGAGATGAGACCTTGAGGGTTAAAAGTTATCAAAGGTTTTATGAAATATGCATATTTGCCTGAGCTGTCGCATTGCAAAAATCAGGTTTGTGGAAAACCATTAAAAACGCATTAAATCAGTAAGCCCCAAGCCATGCTTTGTCTGAGAATTATGAAACTCGGTAAGCAGATGTAACTTCTCAGTCCCTACAAAAAAGTCTCTTGGACCAATTGTGTAAACCCTAAAGAAGTCAATTAATTTTCATCAAAGATGTCATTTTGTCATAAAAACGGGTATTATTTTTGACCACAAGATGGCAGCATAATACTTTGAACCTCTGATTTACCCATGTTTATTCTTAATCACTCTTACTTTTATTTATCGACTCTTTAGCTTTCTTATCAGCCATTTAATTACCTTTCACTCCTATATGTGCAGGAACCCAAAGAAACACAGCTGATAACCCCATCATCTGAATATGATATAATATTTGTTGAATTACTAATAAGATATCTGGACGGCTTTCTGAATGATTTCTTTTTAAACTGATCAATGATGAACTTGAATCTGAACATATGGACAGCTCTTAATGGTCTCACTTCCTCAATCCATTCTACAGCAACTAATAATGCAATCATTTCTGCCGTATAAACAGATATTCCTTCATTTAATTTCTTCCCTATATGCAGTTTAAACTCTGGAATTATTACACCTACTCCAGTTTGTCGTAATTGCTTTTTTGATGCATCCATATACATTTTTACATTATTATAAAACTGTTCTATATATTCTCCACTATTATAGAATTACACATATACATTTTATCTTTATTTTTCTTTTCCAATATTGTTAAATCTACTATTGTTTCAGGTAAAATCCATGGTGGTGTTATTGATAATGGTACTGTTGGACTAATATTTAAATGATTTAATCCTAATTCTGTAGCTTTCTGAATAATTGTCCAACTTTATTATGAACCCTTTCTTTTTCACTGCAGGAATGTAACATTCATACCCAACTAAACATCTCATATATTAAGTATCCTTTTACATTTTTCAATAACCTTATCTATGTGCACTTTCCAGGATAGTTTTTTTTTATCAAACCATACTCCTAAGAATTTAAATTGCTTTACTCTCTCTAGATCTTTGTTCTGCCCTGAATATGTTTAATATGTTTAAAAGACATTTAAAACTACTTTGAAATGTTAATATACCGTTCTCTGTTTTAAATGAATTTGCGGTGCTTTTATGTTGAAAATCTTCCGAACCGGAAGTAGGAAGTAAAGACGCAAACAAGAGGAAGAGAGCGTGTGTGCATCGTCTCAGGGCAGCAACAATGCAGTTAATCTCTCCGAAAGCAATGGTTGTAAGTGTTGCTCATTGTTTACAGATTCGATAAGATATGTTAATATCTTTTATGGTTATTTTGTGTATAAAAGCAACGGTAAAATGTCGTGGTCTGTGTGACAGCAGAGTGTGTGTGTTTACTTGCTAATTTGCCGCTTTTCTAGCCGGCTGTGAAATACCTGTTGAGTTAATATTAAGCAGCTGATACTTTGATACGTTAATACTGATATTTACATGGCTGTTTATTAAGCCTTTTTTGTATCTTTCGTTTCTAGTTTTACACCTGGATTCAAAGCATTCAGAAAATGCTGACTAAAATGTGTAAGAAGATAATAAAGGAGCAAGCCGCTCACGTCCTGCCTCTTGAATAAGGAGGTTGGCTGGCTGTTTATCTGTGTTCATGCAAGAGCAAAACACATAGATAGAACAGTACAATCTTGATTATATAACTTCAGTTAGTACTTCTTGATTCTTTCTGAGTAAAAAGCAATACTTTTGTTTTATCTACCGAAAATTGAAAACTCCATTTGGTAAGACCATTGTTCAATCTTATGAATTGCTTTTTGGACTTTCCCTACATAAATTTAACATCCTTCTACGTTGCCAAATAGCTCCGTCATCAGCAACAATGAACAACCCAATTCATTTTCGATTTATTCTTTAAGTGCATCATTTATCATAACTGAAAATAATAAAGACTGATAAGTACTGCCTTGTGTGGTTCTTTTTAATTTCTCCCTGAAAGACGCTTACCAACTCTTACCTGTATATCCATTCTGGCCTCTGGAAATAAAGTTAAAAATCTTGGTGTTGTCTTCGACCAAGACATGTCATTTAAATCCCATATTAAACAGGTTTCCAGAGTTTCCTTTTTTCACCTCAGGAATATCGCCAAAATTAGAAACATTCTGTCCAGGGGTGACGCTGAATAACTAGTCCATACATTTGTTACTTCAAGGCTGGACTATTGTAATTCTTTACTATCAGGAAGTCCACAAAATGCAGTTCGAAGTCTTCAGCTGATCCAAAATGCTGCAGCAAGAGTTCTGATGAAAAATCAACAAGAGGGATCATATTTCTCTCAATTTTAGCTTCCCTTCATTGGCTTCCTGTTATATCAAGAATAGAATTTAAGCTTATAGTTAGAGTGGCTCATGTTACCCTGAGCTACATCTGTAGTTATGCTGCTATAGGCTTAGGCTGCTGGAGACAGTGGGGTCCTTCTCATTACAACAACATCTACTGCGTACTGATTAATACTATGTCCTCCAGTCCTAGCTGTGTCGCCAGTTTGCATTGCATTACATTGAAATGACTGTTGTCATTTCAGCTTGATAACGTTTGTTCTCTCATCTTTTTTCTTCATAGTAGGTACACCTAGTCTGAACGTTCGTGTTAACTGTGACATCAATCGCATGGGAAGACAGATCGACCACTATTCACGCATCTAGATGTAATATACATATCACTGGATCAATGTGTGGCTTCTGTGCTTTTTGTCTGTCTTGTTGTGTCTCTTCGCTCTGTCTTCTGTAACCCCCAGTCGGTCGAGGCAGATGACCGTTCATAACTGAGCCCGGATTCTGCTGGAGGTTTTTTTCCTTCCTGCTAATTGTGTGGTTTTCTTTCCAGCTGAACGGCTTACAAATGCTGTGCTCATGTAATGAGGGATTGGCTGCCAAAGCCATGGACAATTGCAGACGACTCTCCCTGTAGGTCTTACACTTCTCCAGGAGTGAAAAGAGCTGCTTGTTGGGACTTTGATGCAATCAACTGGTTTCCTTATATAGGAAATTTTTGACCAATCTGTATAATATGATTGATTTTGACTTGTAAGTGCCTCGAGATGACATGTTATGAATTGGCGTTATATAAATAAAATTGAATTGAATTGTTAAAAAGTTCTCTACCCAATGATAAATTCTTCCACAAATTCACATTTTCCTCAATTTGATCAATAATCCCTCTTTCCACATCATATCATAAGCCTTTTCTATATCTAAGAACACTGCCAAAACACTTTCTTTATTAACTTTTGCTGTTAGTACCTCATGTTGTAAACACACAATTGGATCCATAGTATTCCTTCCTTTTCTGAAAACCGCTTTGATAATTTGATAAGTACCCTTTTGATTCAACAAAATAAATTAATCTTTCAATTACCATTTTCTCCATAATTTACTTAAACATGATGTTAAAGCAATAGGTCTATAATTTTCTGGTTTTGAGCTATCTTTACCCGTTTTTGGAATTGGAACCACAATAGCCCTCATTCCAACTTCTAGGTCATTTCCCATTTTCTATTATAAATATCTAAAAATATTAATTTTGAGTATTCCACTTAGCTTATTTATCATTATATACCATATTTGATCACTCCCTGGGGTTGACATCTTAACTTTCCTCATGGCTCGTCTTAACTCCGCTATAGAAAAATCGATTTTAATAATACTATTTCCTTCTTCTCTGTTTATCATATGTCCTTTTTCCAATAATGTTATAGCTCTATCCGTTTTCTACTCTTCACTAATATTATTGGAACTATGTATTTGTACAAATGTTTATGACAACATTGTTGCTTTTTCTTCATTAATACCTGCCGTTGTTCTATCACTAACTAAAACTGGATAACTATAATCCATTTTAATACCATTCATTCGTTTAATCATTTTCCATACTTTCCCTATATCTGTTTCTCTTCCTAATGAATTACAATAATTTCTCCAATATTCCTCTTTTTGTATTTCTTATAACTCTTTTTACTATAGCTTGCATCTTCTTGTATTCAATTAAATTTTGAAAATTCTGATTCCTTATAGAATTTTAAAAGCTTTATTTCGGGATTTAATAGCCTGGTCACATTCTATTGTCCACCATGGAATTATCTTCTTTTATGTATCCCTCCTTTCTTTGGAACTGACTGTTGAACAGCTTCCAAAGATTTTGTTTAATGAATCAATACCAAGATTCATGTCAATTTCCTTAATTTTATCTTCACTTATTTCCTTATATTTCTCCCAATCTGCTCTACTAAATTACCAGTTACATAATCTTTCACACCCTCCATATGTTGCCCTATGTTCCCCACCACAATTACAGCATTTATCCTGAACATGTTCACCATATTCTTGTATTTTGTGGTCCCCTCCACATTTCAAAACAGCTCTGTTTGCCCCTGCACAACTGCAGCAAATGTGACCATACCTCTGACACTTGAAACACCGAAGTGGAGGTGGAACATAAGGCCTAACTGAATAACACAAGAAACCCACTTTGACTCTATCTGGAACTTCTGGAGTAGAAAATTCCAGAAGCACAGATAAGCTGTCAACTCGCTCATTATTAACTGTTTTCTGCAATCTCTTTATATCCTTGACTTTAACATGATTTTATGTTTTAATTTCTCTAGATCTTCATTAACTGGAATTCCATAAATAACTCCTCGGGATCCTTTCTTTTCTCCCAACACTCTTTTACTTTCAACTCTTTTCTTTCCAATACTCTCAACACTCATTGCTTTCCTTTTTTGTTCTTCCAATTTACAAACATTTAACAAGCCTTCCATCTCTCAGCGTTTTAGCCATTTCAACTTCCCCTATTTTCTTTTTGTTTCCTTAGAAACTATTTTTGGCTCAGAGCAATATTTTCATCTTCCTTTTTGAATTTTAATGTTATCTTCACCTCCTCTTTCATGATCTTTTCAGAGTCTTCAGCTGATCCAAAATGCTGCAGCAAGAGTTCTGATGAAAATCAACAAGCGGGATCATATTTCTCCAATTTTAGCTTCCCTTCATTGGCTTCCTGTAAAATCAAGAATAGAAATTAAAATTCTTATTCTAACGTATAAAGCCCTTAATAATCAAGCTCCATCATATATCAGAGCTCTGATTACCCCGTATGTTCCTAACAGAGCACTTCGCTTTCAGACTGCAGGTCTGCTGGTGGTTCCTAGAGTCTCTAAAAGTAGAATGGGAGGATCCTTTAGCTATCAGGCTCCTCTCCTGTGGAACCAACTCCCAGTTTTGGTCCGTGAAGCAGACACCCTGTCTACTTTTAAGACTAATCTTAAAACCTTCCTTTTTGACAAAGCTTATAACTAGAGTGGCTCATGTTACTCTGAGCTACCTTTATAGTTTTACTGCTATAGGCTTAGGCTACTGGAGGACTTTAGGATCTAATTTTCTCACTCTATAGAGTTCTACTGTTCTTCAATTATGCATTACGTGTTGTCATTTCTGCTTTACCTTTCTGTTCTCTCTCTCGGTGGGCGGGCGAGGAAAATGCGTGACAGCTTCTGCGGTGGTTGGCGGCAGGCGGTGCGCGTACCCCAGCGGTGCTTGGCTGCGAGGGCCGCTCATCGCCGCTTGCGGCTTTAATTATTATTATTATTAATCTTCCACCCTAAAGAGGGGCCTTTTTGGGGGCTTTCTCATTTTCAAAAACTCACCAAACTTTGCAGATGCATGGGGACTATTTAAAAAATTTGTATTTTAAGGTCGTCACAAAATTCTAAAGAAAAATGCCTCAACGCCACCACCTAGAAATTTTCAAACGACCCTTTGCTATTCACTTACTTTGTCGTAGAGACATGAAATTTTATACAGTTGTAGAGCTCAACAAGACGCTCAGAATTTACAATTAACGTTATAGTGCAAGTATCGCAGGAAGTTGGCCATTTTAGACTGAAAGTCTGATTTTGACTTCAAATTTGACATTTACAGCGTTGGTATAAGATCAAACTGCTCCCAGAGATTTCGAGCGATCAGCTTGAAACTCGGTCAGTCTGATCATAAGGCATGGCAAATTAAAAATTATCAAAACGGTGAGTTTTTTGACCATGGTGAAGGGGGATTAGCAGGGGTCAAAGTTCACCTACTCGCCATGAAACACAAAACTGTTATATTTCATACACAAAAACTCACAGAGCCACCAAACTTTCAGTAGTTGATCACCATCAGGTCTCCTACAATATCCAATTGTCAAATGATGACATTAGTAAGGCCGTGCCCCCTGACAACAGGAAATATAATCTTGGAAATATACAGCATTGGCATTTGCTCAAACTGTCCACCAGGTGGCAGCAAGAGACCACAAATAAACCACAAAATAAGTTCACTTTCTTTGGTTTTGAAATATATTTAACCCTTTAAAGCCTGACCCATTAAAAAATAGTCAGACAATTCTAATTTTTTAGAATGTTGATGTTTTTTAAGCCTGAAAACAAAATCCAATTTTTTTTTTGCCATATCCTTATTTTTATGATATTATTTTTGTATCACATTTGATATGGTAGGCTTTTGTTAGAACTTTTGGCTCACAACAATATGACCTATATATTTTGTGGACTTCCTTATAGTAGTAAAGAATTACAATAGTCCAGCCTTCAAGTAACAAATGCATGGACTAGTTTTGAGCATTGCTCCTGGACAGAATGTTTCTAATTTAGAAGGTGAAAATAGGAAACTCTGGAAACCTTTTTAATATGGGATTTCAATGACCTGTCTTGGTCAAAAATAGCACCAAGATTTTTGACTTTATTACCAGAGGCCACATGTGGAATGTTGCTAATGTAATACTTTCGCAATATTTCCAATTGATAAAGTGTTACTGTTACAGTATTTCTTTTGGGTGTTTATCCACCAATTTAACTGTCAAACATTCATAAAAGCTGTCTTAATGCAAGAAACGAAACCCTTAAACACATGAAATAACAATTAACTTTAAAGAACTAAAAAGGTTTTGTTAACTTTTGACATAAAGCTGGATTAACAGCTAGTAAGATACCTTTGATTAAATTGGTATACTAATGTTTAAACCAGGGGTGTCAAACGGACGGCCCGCGGGCTGAATCCGGCCCGCTGAACGCTTTAGTCCGGTCTGGTGGCCCAATGCATTTTCATTATTCAACGGCTGTATCTCCTCGCTGCATCGACCGATCTTAACCAGATTTTTTGTGAGTCGTGGGGGAGTGCTGCCCAAAGCGTTCGTGTGAATCGCCCAGTGGCGATTCACAGGAACGCGAACGGAGCGGTGGCCTAGTGGTTAGAGTATTGAGCTTGGATCCCAGATGTTCTGAGTTAAACTCCCACAGACTGCCACTCTGGGTCCCTGAGCAAGACCCTTAACCCCTGATTGCTCCCCAGGCGCTGCACAATGGCAGCCCACTGCTCCCCAAGGGGATGGGTTAAGATGCAGAAGTGAATTTCTCCAATGTGAGATCAAAAAAGTTCAATAAAGTTTAATTATTATTATTATAACTATAGAGGTAGCTCAGGGTAACATGAGCCACTCTAACTAGAAGCTTTGTCAAAAAGGAAAGTTTCAAGCTTAGTCTTAAAAGTATACAGGGTGTCTGCCTCATGGACCAAAACTAGGAGTTGTTTCTACAGGAGAGGAGCCTGACAGCTAAAAAAATCTGCCTCCCATTCTACTTTTAGAGAGTCTAGGAACCACCAGCAGACCTGCACTCTGAGAGCAAAGTGCTCTGTTAGGAACATAAGGGGTAATCAGAGCTCTGATATATGATGGAGCTTGATTATTAAGGGCTTTATATGTTTGAAGAAGAATTTAAAATTCTATTTTTGATTTAACAGTAAGCCAGTGAAGGAAGGCTAAAATTGGAGAAATATGATCCCTCATGTTGATTTTCATCAGAACTCCTCTTGCAGCATTTTGGATCAGGACTTTGAACTGCATTTTGTGGACTTCCTGATAGTAGTAAAGAATTACAATAGTCCAGCCTTCAAGTAACAAATGCATGAACTAGTTTTTCAGCATTGCTCCTGGACAGAATGTTTCTAATTTAGAAGGTGAAAAAAGGAAACTCTGGAAACCTTTTTAATATGCGATTTCACTGGACATGTCTTGGTCAAAAATAACACCAAAATTTTGTTCTTTATTACGAGAGGGCACATGTGGAATATTGCTAAAGTAACACTTTAGCAATATTTCCAATTGATAAAGTGTTACTGTTACAGTATTTCTTTTGGGTGTTTATCCACCACTTTACCTGTCAAATGTTCATAAAGCTGTCTTAATGCAAGGAACAAAACCCTTAAACACATGAAATAACAATTAACTTTAAAGAACTAAAAAGGTTTTGTTAACTTTTGACATAAAGCTGGATTAACAGCTAATATTCAATTCAATTCAATTTTATTTATATAGCGCCAATTCATGAAACATGTCATCTCGAGGCATTTTACAAAGTCAAAATCAATCATATTATACAGATTGGTCAAAAATGTCCTATATAAGGGAACCAGTTGATTGCTTCAAAGTCCCAACAAGCAGCATTCACTCCTGGAGAAGCGTAGAGCTACAGGGCGAGTCGTCTGCATTGTCCATGGCTTTGCAGCAATCCCTCATTCTGAGCAAGCATGAAGCGACAGTGGGAAGAAAAACCACCCATTAGCGGGAAGGAAAAACCTCCAGCAGAACCGGGCTCAGTATGGACCTCATTTGCCTCGACAGACTGGGGGTTACAGAAGACAGAGCAGAGACACAACAAGACAGAAAAAAAAGCACAGAAGTTCTACATTAGATGGTAGTAGCAGTTGATCTGTCTTCCCTGGATGATGCCACAGCTAACAGAACGCAAGACCAGGTGTACCTACCATGAAGAAAAAGAGAACAAAAAAGGTAAAAGCTTAAATGACAACAAGCAATGCAAAATTGAAGAACAATAGACCCTGATGTCCTCCAGTAGCCTAAGCCTATAGCAGCATAACTATAGAGGTAGCTCAGGGTAACATGATTCACTCTAACTATAAGCTTTGTCAAAAAGGAAAGTCCCAAGAGTCAGCTTCTAGTGGAGGAGTTCAAGTATCTTGGGGTCTTCTTCAGGAATGAGGGGAAGATGCAGCGGGAGATGGACAGACGGATTGGTGCGGCGTCTGCTGTTAAGCGGGCGCTGTACCGGTCCGTTGTGGTGAAGAGAGAGCTGAGCCAAAAGGCAAATCTACGTTCCTACCCTCATCTATGGTCATGAGCTTTGGTTCGTGACCGAAAGAACGAGATCCTGGATACAAGTGGCCAAAATGAGTTTTCTCTGTAGTGTGTCTGGGCTCTCCCTTAGAGATAGGGTGAGGAGCTCAGTCATCCGGGGAGGACTCAGAGTAGAGCCGCTGCTCCTCCACGTCGAGAGGAGCCAGTTGAGGTGGCTCGGGCATCTGGTCAGGATGCCTCCTGGACGCCTCCCTGGTGAGGTGTTCCGGCCACGTCCCACCGGGAGAAGGCCCAGGGGAAGACCCAGGACATGCTGGAGGGACTATGTCTCTCGGCTGGCCTGGGAACGCCTTGGGATTCCCCCGGAGGAGCTGGCAAAAGTGGCTGGTGAGAGGGACATCTGGGCCTCCCAGTGGAAGACAATGGATAGATGGATGGAAAAAGGAAAGTTTTAAGATTAGTCTTAAAAGTAGACAGGGTGTCTGCCTCACGGAACAAAACTAGGAGTTGGTTCCACAGGAGAAGAGCCTGATAGTTAAAGGATCTGCCTCCCATTCTGCTTTTAGAGATTTTAGGAACCACCAGAAGACCTGCAGTCTGAGAGTGAAGTGCTCTGTTAGGAATTACGAAAGTTGGTACACAACATACGCATGTGGAATATTGCTAAAGTGTTACTTTAGCAATATTCCAATTGCTAAAGTGTTACTTTTACATTATTACTTTTGGGTATGTATCCACCAATTTAGATGTCAAACTTTCATAAAAGCTGTCTTAATGCAAGAAACAAAACCCCTAAACACATGTAATAACAACTAACTTTAAATAGCTAAAAAAGCTTTGTTAACTTTTCACATGAAGCTGGATTAACAGCTAGTAAGATACCTTTAATTAAATTAGTATACTAATGTTTAAACCAGGGGTGTCAAACGTACGGCCGGCGGAACGAATCTGGCTCGCCGAATGCTTTAGTCTGGTCCGGTGGCCAAATGCATTATCATTATTCAACAGCTGTATCTCCTTGCTGCATCGACCGATCTGCACCAGATTTTTTGTGAGTCGTGGGGGAGCACTGCCCAACGCGTACGTGTGTATTGCATGGTGGACGGGCGAGGAAAATGTGTGACAGCTTCTGCGGTGGCTGGCGGCGGAAGGTGCGCGTACCCTAGCGGTGGCCCATAGGCCAGAGCGGCGCTTGGCTGCGAGGGCCGATCATCACCGCTTGCGGTTTTAATTATTAATTATAATTTGCTGTTATAATAGTTCATTCAAACTCAAATAGTAGCTATAACAAATATAACTCAAATGGTTGTGGTCCAAGGGCTATAAGCCTGTAATGATTAACACTAACAATGCATTTATTAATGCTCCACTCTATTTAATCATCCACACCTGTCAGCCTCTAATCATCCTGGACTGTTTCCACCTGCAAGCCTTCCTATATAAGCTCTCTCCAGTCTGCTCGTCACCGCTGGGTCATCTGCATTTTCATCTTGTTGCCAGCCTGAGTATCACACGTCAACTTGCCTGTGTTTTCTGCATCTTCCTGCCTGAGATCCCTACCTCAGACTCCTTGCTCAGCCGACTACCTGCTCCAGCTCCGCCGTGTCTCCACCCTCAGCCATCTCCACCACCGCTCGTCTGCTCCAGTCCGGTGCAGTCTTTGGTCACCGTTTCCATTACTCAAAGCCTTCAATAAAGCTCCTTAAACGCAGCTCTGTGTGTGTGGTGGTGTTCGGGTTCATCAGAATAAATCTTGACAGAGGCAGATGACCGCTCATACTGAGCCCGGTTCTGCTGGAGGTTTTCCTTCCCGTTAAAGAGGAGTTTTTCTTTCCGCTGTCACTTCATGCTTGCTCAGTATGAGGGATTGCTTCAAAGCCATGGACAATGCAGACGACTCTCCCTGTGGCTCTATGCTTCTCCAGGAGTGAATGCTGCTTGTCGGGACTTGATGCAATCAACTGGGTTCCCTTAGATAGGAAATAATTTGACCCATCTGTATTATCTGACCCAATCTGTATAATTTGACTTTGGAAAGAGCCTTGAGATGACATGTTTCATGAATTGGCGCTATATAAATAAAATTTTATTGTATTGAATTAAAAATGTGTCCCTCTTCAGTTTTTCCTCTGAGTCAGTGAGGTTTGGCCTTAATCATCATCAGAGCTGCAAGAACCCAGCCTGTCCCTAAAACAGATTGTTCCTGAAACACTCGTAAGTGAGCGGAGCTGTGCGGTGCACGGCCATTACGACCTAGTAGAACTGGGCTTATAGAGGAATTGTTGTGAGGATGTATACTGAATGACAGAAAATAAAACCGGAAAAAGTAGTCAACAAAATTATGGCTACCCAACTTGCCCCTCTCCTAGCCTTCACGCAGGTAAAGACTAGGGAGGCTTCAAACCTCTGTACATGTCCCCCACACCCACCCACACAGATGAACTGCAACCACAAATTCTCCACACAGGAGCAGCAGACACATGCACACAGTGCTCCCAATTACAAACTACATGTGTTCTATAAGTACAATTATAACACAGTATTGCCTAAAAAGTGCAAATAACACAATTGTTACTGTCAAATGTTACTAGTTTAGTTATTTCCCCTTCTAGTTATTGCAACCATTTCCAAATTTATAAAATTGAGAAGATATCTTAGTAAAAAAGAGAAAGTCATTGATAAATGGCTTATTGTCATTCTGTTTTCGGGGGAATAAATGGCTTGGCTAATGGCTTGTACTTGTATAGCGCTTTCACCCATTCACACCCTGACAATGGTGAGCCATGTTAGTAGCCACAGCTGACAGGTGGGGTTGCCATACATCGGCGCCACTGGGCCCTCTGACCGCCACCAGCAGCCTATTCGGGTGTAGTGTCTTGCCCAAGGACACAATGACTGAGACAGTCGGAGCAGGGGATTGAACCAGCAACCCGACATTTACAGGATGAACTCCCCAACTCCTGCACCTCTGTCGTCACACTTAGGGGGTGCCCTGAGTGCACTGTTGGAGGCGGGGGGGCTATGTGCTCAGGGCACCCAAATTGCTAGCACGACCAATCCAACCATGTTTCAGTGAAACGTATATGTATTCCCGATATAGTGTCTAGGTCCATGTTCGGGCCTTGAGTTCATCCAACTTGTTTCCCAAATATCTCACATTGATCATAACTGATGGAAGAGATGGCTTGAATTTCCTTCCTCTCTTTTTCTCGCTTCTTCATTTGTTCTTGCTCATGCGCTGTATCCTCCTTTTCAACTAATCTGTTATTTGGTTCTATTTGATTGGTTCTAATTAAAATGTCAAACGATGAAATAATACTTCAACCACATCCTCAAATAACAGGGTTAGTCATAGTTAATGTATCATTTTTACTTTTAATTTATGCTAACTTTTTTTAAATGACCAGGTTTGTTTAAGGAGCTTTTTTTCTGAATTAAAATCAACTGAAAACTGCATTCTGTATATAAATGGGTTACTTTGTGTAATACTAAAATTTGCTTGTTGATCTGAAACTTAAGTATGGTTTAAAAAAAAGGCTTTAAAATTAAAAACAATTTTTTTGGGGGGGGGGGGCAATCTTTTCTTTTTTTTTGCACAGCACCATATGCAATAGTGGCTAACTGGAAGTTTTTTTGTTTTACATAAATTAAGAAATATGGAATAAAAGGAAACCATGCAGTCATTTCCAGATGGCTTTAAATCCATAGAATTTACATTCCATTTAACTAAATCTGTTCCACACTAAAAGAGCAGTTTTAATTATGTAAATATTTCTTACATTTCTAGATTTGTCTCACTCACTTTCTTGTTTTGTATTTTCAGGTTTAGAGTGAACGTCATGCCAGTAAACAAGAATCTACGCTGCCAAGTGAAACAGAAGCTACAGAGAGTGGAAACGGGCTCAGCTGCAGTAAAATCAGAGAGCAATATGCTCCACATGAATTAATAAATTATACTGGTATACTATGTTATGCACATATTAAAGTTGGATTAAAGTCAAAATTTGTAGCAAAGCTTCTTTTCTCTTTAAACCAGAACAAAACCAGAACAAAGTCCATACTTTGTGATCCAGATGTGGTTCTTGGATAATGAGTAACAGCTCATTGACAGAAGGCTATTCAACTTTTAAAATATTGTATTAATTTATTTAAGAATGTCTATCTTCATATTAAATTATTGACCAATCCTAAAATACCATACAATATGGATGGATGGATGGATGGATAAAATAACTCACATTTCACTTCCAGTGTTTGCCCTGTAGATGCGGCCGATTTGTAGGTTTTTTATTAGTTGCTGAAAGAAATTAAGAACACCACACCCCTGAAGGACTTAAATTCGCAAGGAATCAATTACCTTAAGGTCTCATGTTGCAGTTGACCAGATATAACTTTACAAATTTGACACTATATTTTCTCAATAAACAACATGCACACTATCTTGCCCAGCCTGTTGGACTTTGGCGGAAAAAACAAAACTGGGTATGAAGAAATTTTAGAGTTTCCACAGTTTATTCTATTGAAAAGATTAAATAAAATGTGAATTTAAAAAAAAAATAAGTGTTTACATTTTAATATCCAGAGGATTTTTTTTTTTTTTTTGTCAAACTAAGCAGTCCAGCTTCCTCTATACTTTGGTGCTATTTTGGCTAAAAAGTTAATTTTACTTTCTTTTTTTTTCCCGTGTCCTGTCTAACACTGTGGCAATAAGAATTGATGTCTTAATGCGAAATAGAGCTCGACAGATTACAAGTGGAGCAATCAGCTTTCGCCAGTCGTGGAGCCTTACCCAGTCGTGGTGCGACTGGGTAAGGCTCTGGCGTCTTCCATCTGTCTGTGCCTTCCTTAAGACGCCAGTGAATTACTGCTCCAACGAACCGCAGGTGTGGGGCACGCCCCCCGGCTGACTAGGACCACCTGTGGAGCAGAGTTAGAGCACCAACACACTGAGAACCCTGACACTTTTATTAAAACTTCTGAATACAAACCATCATAACACATTTTAAATAAACTCTTTCATCATCATTCATACATTTATATGCCTTGTTTAAGGTTTTTAATTGTAAAATTGGGGGGAAAGCAGCCGCTTAGTTTGCTTATGCCTCGGGCCGGCCCTGTATAGGGCCAAAATAGTAGCTTTAACAATTGCAAATGTGTGTGGAGAGTTGTGAGTCTGTATCTCGATTTGTGTGTGTGCAGTGGTATTTGAAAATGTGTAAATAAATCTGTAAAAGTGTGAGGAGATTTGTGTGTCTGTACAACAATCTGCAAATTTGTAAAACTACTTGTGTGTAATCTGTTTTGCAAATGTGTAAAAAAAATCCACAAATCTGTATTCAGATCTGCAAATGTGTACTGAGATTTGCAAATGTGTAAAAAAATCCACAAATCTGTATTCAGATCTGCAAATGTGTACTGAGATTTGCAAATGTGTAAAAAATACACAAATCTGTATTCAGATCTGCAAATGTGTACTGAGATTTGAAAATGTGTACTAAGATTTGCAAATGTGTAGATCAGGGTAGGGCAACTGGCGGCCCGGGGGCCGCACACGGCCCTCGTCATCACTCAGTGCGGCCCGCGAATAGATCAATAATAGTTTAATAATAATAAAAAACAAACAAAAAAAAAAAAAACAACAGGAACTTGTAATTATACTTTTGACCGATAGAGGGCGCGCCGTACCCAAACAATAGCGGGCACAGGCCGCTTTGCAACAGCGAGGAAGCAAGTCAAGAGCCATGGCCACTAGCAGTAGCATAAAGGGAAAACTTGACCGAGAAAGTCACATTTTTCAGACAAAATGGGAAGAAGTAAAGACATGGGGATTTTTTTTTCTCATTTCCCTCGCAAAGTTTTTTGCGTTCCCTAGAGGTACGGCTGATTTATTTGTTGTGGTCTCTTGTCATTCACACACAACAATTAACCATGAGAGCCGATGTGAGTTTTGAAACTGCAAAGCTTTGTCTTAAGTGGAAGATCAAACGTGCATCTACACAGCACCGCGTTCATAGACCAGTGTGATGCATTTGCGGGCGTCAGAAAGCTGTGGTGCATTCAGGAGCATGGGACATTAGATTTTTCAGAATAAAAAGCTAACAGATGTGCATAATCAAAAAAATAACAGAAATACAATTAAAGAGCATTCAGTATTGTAAGAAAGCCCACACTGTTTCTGGATAGACACATTATTGTTTGAGTTAAGTTCTGTTCCGTTTTATGCCTCTCTCCTTGTAAATTTGAAACGTCCCATGCTCCTGAATGCATTGATATGGAGGAGTTTAAATTCCTTTTTTGCATTTTTTTAAAGCAAACGGTTTGTCTTTTGCTTAAAGTACTTCTTGATTCTGAGATTGACCAACTCAGAAATACATGCATTAGTGACCATATTTTCAAAAAATGTAGCATTAAGATCGTGATTGCGCCGTTAAAAGGTCCCTTTAAAGGTCCCTCGGCGATCGCTAGGCTGAAAATCCACAATTTGGGTCGATGACGTAGTTTGTGGGCGTTGCCCAGGCTACGCTACAGAGAGTTCAATGAAGTACACCACGAGAAGTTCAGATGGCGATTCACAAAGTGATGATTTTAACACGAATAACAGCGCAAGTGTCTGTTACGACTCAGGTCAGTCTGAGAAAAACATTTTAGGAGAATAAACGGAATGGTTTGCTATAATTGGAATTGGTGCTCATAATCGCGGTCATGGCTGACCGTTCGGATGTAAACACGGAAACAACTCGTTGAAGCTCGATTTTCTGGCATCGTTCACTACCTCTCAGCACAGCAGTGCCGTGCTGAGAGGTAGTGTAGAGAGCATGTCGCTTCTCAGCAGGCTGCTGTGATGACGGCGAGATTTCTCCGCTTCACTGTGCGATGAGTGAGGAGGAGAGAATATGGACATTTCAGCTGCCTGAAGACAGCGTTTATTTTTATTTTACAATTTTGTAAACAACAGCTGCCGATTAAACTGAATGTTACAATCTTGACATGATTATATGAGTTGTTTTACCGAGAAACCAATCAGAAGCTCCGTGAAACCCCGCCTCTCTGGCTGCAGCTCCCGACACGGAGGGGAAAAGATTTTCACAGGGGAACTGAATTTCGCACCGAGACTTTGTGGGTTCAGAAATGTGTGTAAAGAGACATTATCCTTGTTGGTATTTGACCAACCATAAGTCACACACTTTTTAGCCATGTTTAATCTGTCTATTTGTCTTTGAAAAAGCGAGTTTGCAACCAGGAAGTTTCTTGTTTCCATGTCAACAGATCAACGCCTATCCACGAATTACGTCATGGGTCATGCAACATTTTTTTATGAGCCTTGAGCTAAAATGCCTTAAAAAATCCACTTTTTCATCGAATTTAATTTTTTTTTTTCCTCAGGTCATAATAATATGTGACCTTTCTAACATTTAGCAACTTGTATGATCTCAGAATCAAGAAGTACTTTAAGGACATATTAAAATGCATTTATTTGCAGAAAATAGTTATATGTTGGTGCAGTAAACATACAGATATAAATTCATCTAAAATTTGTTCTTATTGAGAATAATTTGTAGCGTGTTTCATATCCAATTATTTGAAGTGCGCGGTAATGTGGCCCTCCAATGGTCGTGCTGAAAAAAATGTGGCTCTCTTTATCATGGTAGTTGCCCATCCCTGGTGTAGATCAATCTGTAAGCACACACAGAGATACTTGTGTCTGAAGTATTTTCGCTTCAAGACCCAGAAATACAGACAAATCATTGGTTACAAGTCAAGCGGTTTTCCGGTTGGCTCTCTTTACACAAGTGATTTTTGCTACCCTTCTGCCGTGTGAGATGCACAAATGCGTAGAAGGATTTGTATGCGATTTGTGACCCCTTGCGCAGGCTCACAGCCTCACATGTTACAGGCACACAGGCTGCCTCTTCCGTCTGTGAGAGGTCACGTGACTTTGAAGGATTGTATCAAAGCGTTTTGCTTCCAGGCGGCTGACAAGGCAACTTGTTATAACTATATAACCAGTGCTCTCAACTCTCACGCATTGACCGTGTGACACACGCATTTCACTCCACACGCAACACATGGCATTTCTCACGCATAAAAATCACAAAGCCCATCTGGGCTGCGGACGACAAAACTCCGCCTTCTGCTGAGCTGTTTCGGCTTCTTTCACAGCTTGTGGCCATCAGTAATTCCTGCTGCAGTTGGTGTTAGCAGAGCAGCAGGAAGAGTGATCAGAGTTATGAATAATTGTAGTCTTAACCAGTGGTGAAAGTAAGCCAGTAAGTTCCTGTACCGCGTGCGCAGGAGGGGAGGGGGTGGAGCTGCTGCATGGCTGCATGCTGGATCATAAAACAGTTCTGCTAACCAGATGCAGTTTAAAACGCCACTTGGTCTGTTTATAAGTTTGGTGTTTATTAATTCTGCATTTTTTAACTACATGCACCGTATTTCTGTGCCTCAGCGCTTGCCCCCCCCCCCCCCCCTTTCCCTCGGACCAGGTGCTTTTATCACCATTCACCATTCAAAACGTGAATCACTGCGTTTAATGTCCTCACATCGGCAGCAACGTGTGCCAGTTAAAGTCAATAGTAGAGTTAGTAACTGTGTTTCATGCTCTTTTGTTTTTAACAACATAGAATCAGTGGCGCTTCGGTGGGCTGCTGCCTTGCGCTTTAATTCAGGTGTGCACTTTTAAGGGTAATTTTTAAAGAACTTGTAACATCAGGGGCTTCATCTCAGATCTGTCAGTACCCATGTTCCCTTTATAGGAGCCCTTTACAGTATTTAGTTATGCATTTCCCCCACTGTTTATCCCTCGAACGCAGCGCACCAATGGGGGTAAATTCCGCCCACCTCACCGCCCAGAGCGCACTGATGAGAGCAATAGAGATTTGTCTAGTCAGCGCGGCAACTGACTAAGAAACTTGTCGCTGTGAAAGGTGATGATAATGGTTATAAACTGTAATAGACTCTAAAAGCATGGCGAATTACCCGGCGCCTTGAGAAAAGATCAAATATCACATCCATTTTTACCCCAATAATAAATAATCCTGCTTTCCCCCCGGGCTCCTCGGACCCTGGTTTTCGACAATGGTCTAACAAGAACATCAGATCCCTTAGTGACCTATTTGCAGATCATAAGCTCATGTCATTTGAACAGCTTGCAAACATTTACAAGCTCTCCAAACAGGATTTCTATCGTTTCTTGCAAATAAGGCATTATATTACTCACAGCACAAGCCTCATTGACCACCCTGAAACATCTGCTGTTGAGAAAATTCTGTTTAATCAACAAGTGAAAGCGTCTCTGAGCTCATTTTACCGTGTGCTGAACGGGATTTCAGCTACTGATGGGCGGGGTGTCAGGGGTGTGTGGGAGAGGGAGTTGTCTATAACCATAGATGAGGATAAGTGGGACATTATTTGGTCTCTTGCAAAAGGGATCTCAATTTGTACTCGTACAAGAGAAATACAATTTAAAATCTTACATAGACTACATATCTCCCCTCATCGAAGGAGCCTCTTTAACCGCTCTCTTTCCCCTCTCTGTCTCAAATGCAAAATTGATGTGGGAACTCTAACTCACTGTCTTTGGTCTTGTCACAAACTTCAAAGATACTGGGTCGAAATAATAAGTGAAATGGTGAAAATATTTCATGTTAATTTAGACATGGATCCCACATCCTTGATTCTGGGTTTGCCTTGTGTCTGTCTGAAAACAGCAGCCAACAAAAGACTGTACAATATCTTAACCTTTGCAGCTAGAAAAAATATTCTTCTGCAGTGGGTCAGCGACAAAGCTCCTTCTGTCTGTGGTTGGCGTAAAATCATTTTTGAATTAATTCCTTTGGAATATCTAACTAATGTCATGCATCACAGTGAAGACCGGTTTTACAGAGTATGGTGCCCATTTTTGGACTATATTGGACCGGACCTTTCCTCCACACTACTAAGAGGCTTGCTGCGGGCCTGAACAGTATATGTGCATCATGGGACTGATCAACCACCTTTTGCACCATATTTTATGTTCATCTGTCATGTAAGAGCTGTCATGTAGGTTTTGTTTGTTCTGTTCTGTGTCTAATACGTCAGACACTGTTTGTTTAAACAATGAAAATGCAATAAAAAATAGTTAAAAAAATAAAAATAAAAAAAAATAAACTGTAATAGTCTAGAAGTGCATTGAGCTGAAAAGAGGGACACATCAGCAGCTGGATCGTGCGCAATGACGCAGTGGGAACCTCTGTGTGCTTCAGTGTTGCTGCTGAGGGGAAAATGTTGACCATAAAGGCTTGATGAAATCACCAATCAGGTTATAGATCTACAATGATAAACAAACCCATAGATGAATGTGTAACAGTGTAATAATTCGGTCAATAACTTAAAACTACTTAATTTTATTCAGTATTATTTGAACATTTGTGTGTTTTTTATGTTTTAATCCATTAACTTAACAATAAAGTATTAATACGTCTCTTTCTCTTTTTAACAAAATTAATACATGTCTACTTCAATGTCTGGTGGGATAAAAATGAGATGGAGTTGACTCCACCGGCTCTTCCAGGGTCCGGTTAGCCCCCCCCCCCCCCCCAAACAAGCCCCGCCCCCAAAATTAACATAATCTCACTCTTAACTTTTGATCAGAGTTGAGAGGTCTGATATAACTTTCTCCCTTTAACGGCAAAAGTTTCTTGTTTTAATCAGAGACTTATCTTGCTAAAACAAGATTGAGGTGAATTTTCTCCTCATAACAACGCAACATAACCCGGCATCAGCTCGCGGGATATTTGAGTGTCATGGAGAAGAGGCGAGATGGAGGGAGATTATTTCTTTTTAAGAAGTTATTTCTCGGAGGAATGTATTTCTGCTCTGAGGAGTGACAAGGTAAGTCATGCATATACAACAAGTCCTCTACTAGAAATTTGATCTATTTATAGTTAACAAATATGCTCTGGATACACTTGCATCACTGTAGTACCGTCTCTGGTTCTGTTTACAAGGTGAAAACAGGTACAGATGCTCTTCCCTTTCTTTGGGTTGGCACTCTGCTAGTGGGGGGAGGGGAGGGAGGGGGAGTAGTGACTTACCCAGCCTGGATGTCTACTGTCGAATTTATGGTGAGATGTTTGAATGTTAGTGTTGGGGAGGGGTTAAGTCTACGTGTGTGTGTGTGTGTGTGTGTGGGGGGTGGACGTTCTGGTGGGCTTGTGTCTGGCCCCCTGTCCCGGTCCTGGTCCGTGTAGTCTCCCAGTGCGGGTGTCGCCTGGGGGGTGGGGTTTGGGATGGCTCGTGCGGGCTGGCTGGCCAGGGTCCCCCATCTTATTAATTTATTTGTTTATTTATTTTTATTTATTTATTTATATATTATTATTATTATTTTTTTTGTTTTTTTTTGTTTTTTTTTTTTTTTGGGGGGGGGGGGGGGTTAAAGCCAGTAGGCTTGGTGGGTGGGCTGGGGGAGGTGGTGGTGTTGGTCCAGGTGGGGGGTTGGCTGGCGGGCCCTGCGGCCTCTCCCTGGCCCCCGGGCTATGGTGGTGCCGCTGGAGGGGCCCCTTTCTCCGGGTGGGGCAGATTTCCTATGGTGACCCCTCTCGGGCGCACTGCTTTGGGGGCCCCTTTGGGAGTCCGGGGTTATGGGTCCCCTGACCCGTGCCTCTGTGCTCGGGGAAGGCGGGTCTTTGGTTCTCCACAACCACTATCGAGCTATTTCCTTCTGTATAATTTTCACCTAAACTAGTGCACTCTCACAAACTCCCACAGGTGCTGGGTCCCAGGTATTAAATGTTCACTTATATACAGAAAGCCTATAATTTATTTATTTATTTACTTTCACTTTCTTTTTTAAGGTATCACATTACACATATCAGCTTAAATAATAATACATATGATTTAGCAATGGTATCAAGGTGTAACTCGATTGTATCTGTTGCTTTATGTTCGTTGGTTGTGCTGTTCTTTTTGCGTCTCTTTCTAGGTGATGGAGCAGACAGGGGACGTTTTATCATTCTCTTCCTTTTATCTCTTCTTTCTTTCACCTCTTCTCTTTCTTTTTTTTCTCTCTTCTTGTTCTTCCTTTACTCTCTTACTTTCCCATTGTAGTGCCCATATAATTTGAAATTCTCCCTGCAGGAATCACAATAAAGCTATTTACATGCACAAATCAGGCGGAGCATTATGGCGAAAGCTGTTTGCTCCACTTGTGAAAGCAAAATCTGTCGAGCTCTATTTGGCATTAAGACATCAATTCTTATTGCCACATTGCTAGACAGGACACTGGGGAAAAAAAAACAGGTTTGCGTTGCATTTGTACTCTCCATTTACACACTACAAGGTTTAACTTGCTTAGGGGGACTTTCAGCTATAGCTGTGGGTTTATTTACAACAGTTTGCAGCCGGAACAGTCCTCTGCCAGCCGCTGTTTTCTTCTTCTGGACAATTTGACCCGGAGCTTCAAAAATCACAGCACTACTAGTGGTGCGGCATGGGAATTACACCGTTTAAGTACTCAGTAAACAGGGCCTGTGACTGCAAATGTTCTTCATGGATGTTAATGAGATGGGCTGACAAAAAGATATAGAGTAAGGATAAGCAGCTTAATTTTTTTAAAACATGTCATGCATATTATCATAAATTCTGCTGTAAAGATTAGTAATAGTAAGTAATAGTAATTAATAATCATATGCTTAAAAGAGTCTTTTTTAGTTTATTTCAATTTTTATATTAACCATAATTTCATTGTTCTTGTAGACATATCAGCTATAGCAAGCACGGATGATGACAGCTTGGCTATCTACATTCCCACCTAAGCTGACAGAATTGCCACCTGGAGAATTTGCTCCGAGTACCAAGGAAAAGGTGAAAGAGATGTCCTATGACAGACATTGCTTGAAAAACTCTTTTCATGCAAATCTTCAAGGAAAAAGTCCAATTTGATCTAAAATGTTTTTGGACAATGCGCAATGAAGTTGCGCATGGGACTGGTCCAACAGTCCCTTGTGGGAAGCACAGTAGTCACAGCTGCAACTGAAGTCCTCTGCATCACTATGCTGCTGACCCCAATAGGAACCCTGGCAGAGCCGGCGAAGAGTCTTTGAAACACCAAAGTGGCGAGAGCCTCTACTCCCATGGCAGACCTCCAGCACAGTTGACCTTAGCCACCTGGGCACCACAGCTTGCCACCTTTCCTCACCTGTGGCAGGATCTTTCCAGCCAAGCTGCAGCACTCCCTTGTCCAACCTTAGAGCACTGAACCTGGTCCACAACCCCATGGTGGCGATAGCGAGCCCAGTGACATCATCCCAGTTAGGTCGCTGTTCGTTCTCAAGCCAATGTAGTACTGGTTGCAGGTCAGTGTCTTGTTCTTGCTGTGGCCTCCATTCTGTCATGTCCACCACTCGGAGTGCCCTGCAGGAGAGCCGTGTGGCATTGTCTGTTGCTGTGAGTTCGCTCTCCTTCTCCTCTCACCTCTCACAATGACGGCAGCCTGATGCAGCACATGGACAGCGGGATACAGCAACTGCATTGGAATCGTGTGCCCATGCTCTGTGCTCCAGAGTGAAATTAAAGGCCTGGAGCTCCTCCAGCCTGCGAGCCACCTGGCCCTCTGGTTCTCTGAAAGACCTAAGCCCCTGGAGGGCTGCGTGGTCGGTTATGACGATAAAAGGTGTGCCATACAGGCAGCACTCAAAGTGTCTCACCGCTATCACCACAACCAGGAGCTCCCTCCTTGTGACACAATACCGTGGCTCACTCTTATTGAGGATCCAGCTGAAGTACACCACCACCTTCTCACCCTCAGGTCCAACCTGTGACAGCACAGCTCCCAATTCCACACTACTCACATTTGTGTCCAAGACAAATGGTAAGACGGGGTCAGGTGTGGCAAGGATTGGAGTCTGTCAGCAATCTGTGTCAAATGCCTGCTGACAGTCCTGGGTCCAGCTGAAGTCGCAAATCTTCTGCAGCAGGCAAAAGAGTGGTGCAGCTATGGAGGAGAAGACCTTTACAAACCTCCTATAATATGAAGCCAGCCCCAGGAAGCTTTTTAGCTGCACATGGTCTGCGGGAGTGGGTCCGTTTTTAATGGTCTGCACTTTTTCCTCCAAAGTGCTGATGCCCTCACGATCCAACTTGTTACCCCGGAGTTCCTTCTCCCTCCTCATGAAGTGGCACTTATCTGCGTGCAGCTTTAGGCCCGCAGCACTTACTCTGCCCATTACCTGTCTCAGGGCATCGAAGGTTGTTTCAAAAGAGGTCCTATGCACCAGGAGGTCATCCAGGTAGACCAGACACTGCCGTGTTGGAACACCAGCAGCACACCATCCATCAGTCTCACAAATGTGGATGGGGCATTGCACAGGCTCAGGACTCTAAACTGCCGCAGTCCCCTGTTCGTACAAAAGGCTGTCTTTGGTCTGGAATCTGGAAACAGTGGCACCTGACAGTAACCGCTTTGATCAGCTCTACACTCTCAGCAGGATCCTGTAGGGTGCATGGGAGTTTGCCCAACCAGTCTACATGTGTTTTGTGGATCTGCAGAAGGCATTCGACCGTGTCCCTCGAGGGGTCCTGTGGGGGGTACTCCGGGAGTATGGAGTACCGGGCCCTTTAATAAGGGATGTTAGGTCTCTGTATGACCAGTGTCAGAGTCTGGTCCGCATAGCCGGCAGCAAGTCAGACTTGTTTCCGGTGAGAGTTGGACTCCGCCAAGGTTGCCGTTTGTCATCGATTCTATTCAGAATTTTTATGGACAGAATTTCTAGCTGCAGCCAAGGTGTTGAGGGGATCCATTTTGATGGCCTTAGGATTGCGTCTCTGCTCTTCGCAGATGACATGGTCGTATTGGCTTTATCAGGGCGTGATCTACAGCTCTCACTAGAGCGGTTCCCAGCCGAGTGCGAAGCGGCCAGGATGAGAATCAATGCCTCCAAATCTGAGACCATGGTCTTGAGCAGGAAAAGGGTAGAGTGCCTTCTCCGGGTTGGGGAGGATGTGCTACCCCTAGTGGAGGAGTTTAAATATCTTGGGGTCTTCTTCACGAATGAGGGGAAGATGGAGCGGGAGATCGACAGGCGGATTGGTACGGCGTCTGCTGTGAAGCGAGCGCTGTACCGATCCGTTGTGGTGAAGAGAGAGCTGAACCAAAAGGCGAAGCTCTCGATTTACCGGTCGATCTATGTTCCTACCCTCATCTATGGTCATGAGCTTTGGGTCGTGACCGAAAGAACAAGATCCCGGATACAAGCGGCCGAAATGAGTTTCTCCGTAGTGTGTCTGGGCTCTCCCTTAGAGATAGGGTGAGGAGCTCAATCATCCGGGGAGGACTCAGAGTCGAGCCGCTGCTCCTCCATGTCGAGAGGAGCCAGTTGAGGTGGCTCGGGCATCTGGTTAGGAAGCCTCCTGGACGCCTCCCTGGTGAGGTGTTCCGGGAACATCCCACCAGGAGGAGGCCCAGAGGGAGACCCAGGACACGCTGGAGGGACTATGTCTCTCTGCTGGCCTAGGAACGCCTTGGGATTCCCCTGGAGGAGCTGGCCCAAGTGGCTGGGGAGAGGGATGTCTGGGCCTACCTACTAAAGCTGCTACACCTGCAACCGGACCCCGAATAAGCGGAAGACAATGGATGGATGGATGGATGGATGATGAAAAGTTAAGAATCTCTGAATTTGACTGTGCAGTGAAGAAGTTGGTTTTTGATGGTTCTCCTGGGCCAGATGGTTTAACAGCAAACTTTTTGTAACTGCCACATCTCTGCTTCTAGACATTCCATGTATTTGTAGGAATGTTTTGTGAAGTGTCACTAGGGGGCATTGTGGTGTCAGAGTAGGCTTGTGCTGAATAGAGATCTGAGGGAGGAAAAAGGAGAGAAAGCAGAAAGAAAAGGGTATGGACACAAAAGTTTAAGAAAAGAAGCAAAACCAAGAAGAAAATAAGTATTTTCCAAATTCCTTACTAGGTACTCAGCCAACAAGGTATTTTGTGTTTTTTTATGTTATAGAAATAGTTTTATTTCAGAATCAGAATCAGACATACTTTAAACTTTATTAAACATTTTTATATGTATATTTACAACATTCCACACAAAATAATATATATATATATATATATATATATATATATATATATATATATATATATATATATATATATATATAATATGTATAACTATAAATCCAAATAAAGTGATAGTTACTTGTGCAAGAACAGTGCAAAGAATGAATAAATGTCAGTTGCAGAGGGGGTGTCTGAATCACTGAGGGACGCGTTGTAGAGATTTATGACCACAGGCAGGAATGATTTCCTGTGGCGCTCTGTGGTGCATCTGGGTAAGAGGAGTCTTCTGCTGAAGGAGCTCCTCTGCTGGGCCAGTGTGTCATGGAGAGGGTGTGAGACATTGTCTAAGATGGACTGGAGCCTGGACAGCATCCTCCTCTCTGCCATGGTAGTCAGAGTGTCCAGTTCCTCCCCCACAACATCAACGGCCCTCCCGATCAGTTTGTTCAGTCTGTTGTTGTCAGCGACCCTCAGCCCACTGCCCCAGCATGTGACAGCAAAGAAGAGTGTGCTGGTAACAACAGACTCATAAAACATCCTCAGCATCGTCCAACAGATGTTAAATGATCCTCAGCCTACTCGGAAAAACAGTCGGCTTTGGCCCTTTTTGTAGACCGCCATGTGTTTCTAGTCCAGTCCAACGTATTGTTAAAGTACACTCCCAGGTACTTATACTCATCCACAGTGTCAACAGGGACCCCCTGGATGGAAACAGGGGTCACAGGTGTTTTTGTCCTCCTCAGATCAACTATTAGCTCCTTAGTCTTTGTCACGTTGAGCTGCAGATGGTTCAGCTCACTCCAAGTGACAAAGTTGCCCACCACCATCCTATATTCACTCTCATCACCCTTTTCAATGCAGCCAACTATTGCTGAGTCATCAGAAAACTTCTGAATGTGGCAGGACTCAGTGCAATAGTTGAAATCTGAGGTGAAAAGGGTGAAGAGGAAGGGCAAGAGGACAGTTCTCTGAGGGGCCCCATTGTTGCTGACCACGCTGTCAGACACACAGTTCTGTATCCATACATACTGTGGTCTGCCAGTATTACCTGGTCTGCCCGTCAGGTAATCAACAATCCAGGACATGATGGGGGCCTCCACCTGCATCGTAGTCATCTTCTCACCCAGTAGAGCTGGACAGATGGTGTTGAAGGCACTGGAGAAATGAAAGAACATGATTCTCACAGTGCTCGCCGGCTTGTCTAGATGATTGTAGACTCTGTTCAGCAGGAAGATGATGCTGTCCTCAACTCCCGGGCTGGGCTAGTAGGCGAACTGTAGTGGATCAGTGAAGGGCCTGACCATGGGCCTTAGCTGCTTCAGGACTAGCCTCTCCAAGGTCTTCATGATATGGGACGTCAGTGCCACTGGTCTGTAGTCCCGAGGGCCGCTAGGATGTGGCGTCTTTGGCACAGGAACGAGGCAGGACATCTTCCACAGCACAGGGACTCTCTGGAGGAGCATGCTCAGGCTGAAGACTTGGCTAAGTACTCCACACAGCTGATAGGAACAAGCTTTGAACACCCTGGGGAATATACCATCGGGCCTGCAGCTTTGCCAGAGTGGAGTCTAGTCAGCTGTCTTCTCACCAGGTCAGAAGACAGGAGCAGGCGGCTGGGGGAGGGGTGAGGTCCTCAGGTTGTGGAGGACATCATGTGAAGCAGGGGGGAGTAGTGGCGTCAGTGGATGTGGATTGAGGTGGTGAGGAGCAGACAGGGGGTCTGTAAGGAGGAGTGGTTGTTGCAGGGAAGCCAGCGGCATAGAGTTGTGGGGAATGGGCCGCAGTATCAAAGCTATTGAAAAATAGGTTTAGTTCATTGGCCCGGTCCACGCGACCTTCCAACCCCATGCCAATGGACTTCTGGGACCCTGTGATGGCTCTCATCCCACTCCACACATCCCTCATGTTGTTGGTCTGGAATTTATTCTCCAGATTTCTCCTGTACATGTCTTTAGCCTCCTTGATTTTACGTTTGAGTACCCCCTGCACTCTCCTCACCTCCTCATGGTTGCCATCTCTGAACGCTCTCTTCTTCTCATTCAGGATGGCCTTTATGTCCTTGGTGATCCATGGTTTATTGTTAGCGTAACAGGTGACAGTCCGAGCTGGAACATTGCAGTCCACACAGAAGTTGATATAGTCCGTGATGCACTCTGTGAGCCCATCGATGTCCTCCCCGTGGGGCTCACAGAGTGCAGGCCAGTCAGTCACCTCAAAGCAGGCCTGCAGTGCCTCATAAGCCTCCTCCGACCACCTCCTCACAGTTCTTGTGGTCGTAGGCTTCCTCTTCACCAGAGGCACATAACAGGGTTTGAGGTGAACCAGGTTGTGATCTGACCTGCCCAGAGGGGGGAGAGAAGAGGAGATGTATGCATCTTTAATGTTAGCATACATCAGGTCCAGGGTCCTCTCCTCTCTGTAGGGCAGCTCACATGCTGTTTGAAGGTCGGCAGAACTTTGTTCATGATGACATGGTTGAAGTCTCCCGACATGATGATGAGGGCATTAGGATGTTGGGTCTGTAGTTTAGAGATGGTGGTGTGTATGATGCTGCAGGCAGATGTTTGGTTTGCAGAGGGAGGGATGTACAGGACAGCAGCGATGACGTGTGGGATCTCTCTGTGCAGCTGATATGGACGGAGTCCAACGGCCAGCAGTTCAACATCTGGGCTACAGAGCTGTTCTTTAATGGTGATGTGACCCGGGTAACACCATCTGCTGTTTACTAGAATGGCAAGCCCCCCTCCTTTCCGCTTACCGCTCTTAGTGTCCCGGTCAGCCCGGACGGTGTGAAAGCCATCCACAAAGACAATCTGGTCCGTAATGTCCTTGTGCAGCCATGTCTCAGTGAAACGCATCAGACTGCACTTTCAGTACTCCGGTTGGCTCCACGTTAGCACCGTTAGCTCGTCAATCTTGTTGCTAAGGGACTGCACGTTTCCTATAATGACAGAGGGGAGACATGGCTTAAATCCTTTTCTTTCAATAAGCCCGTCCCGTCTCGACCCTCCTTTCATCCCCCAATGTTGCTTTCCTTGTCTGCAACCTCGGTGTGTTTTTCTCCAGAGTTCGGGTGGTATTTCAACTGGTCTGGCTACCACGCCGGTCAGCATTAGAGCGATCAGCTGTTCTCAGGAGTTGCTAACTGTCTTTATTTTAACTTCACGTAGCGGTCCTCCAGCAGCAGCACCCGAGCAGCCGGGTAACCAGGCCGGCTGGGTGAGGGTTCGTAGGAAGCATAGCACAAGATTCCAGCCCCCAGGTCACCACCAACCCGTCTGCGTTTCTGACAAATTTTCCCCACTCAGCGACACATCCGCTGAGAAGCCGACCCTGGTGATTGGCAGCTCAATAGTCAGAAACGTGGCACTAGAGACACCAGGGACCATAGTCAAATACCTGCCAGGGACCAGAACGGGCGACATTGAATCCTACCTGAAACTGCTGGCTAAGGATAAGCGTAAATGTAGTAAGTTTGTTATTCATGCTGGCGGTAATGACACCCGGTCACGCCGATCAGAGGTCACTAAAGTTGGTGTCGCTTCGGTGTGTGAGTTTGCTAAAACAATGTTAGACTATGTAATTTTCTCTCGTCCCCTGCCTGATCTGACCAGTGATGACATGTTTAGCCGCATGTCATTATTCAACCGCTGGCTGACGTGGGCTACATTGATAACTGGCAAACTTTCTGGGTAAAACCTGGTCTGATCTGGAGAGACGGCATCCATCCCATTTTGGATGGTGCAGCTCTTCTTTCTAGGAATCTGGCCGAATTTATTAGTTCTCCTAAATGCTGACAACCCAGGGTCCAGACCAGGAAGCAGAGCCGTAGTTTAACACACCTCTCTGCAGCTTCTGTACTGTTACCCACCCATTACCCTATTGAGACGGTGTCATTCCCACAGCCAAAACAGAATAGATCAAAAACTTATCTAAAAGGAAAAAATCATAAAAATCTAATAAAAATCAATACAACTTACCTTGAACCAAAAGATAAAACAATTAAATATGGTATAATAAATATAAGGTCTCAACCTCAAAAGACTGTTAGTTAATGAATTGTTTCCGATAATCAGATTGATTGATTTTGTCTCACAGAAACCTGGCTACAAGAGGACTACGTTAGTATAAATGAGTCAACTCCCTCCAATTATTCAAATTTTCACATTCCCAGATCTGTGGCAAGAGGAGGAGGAGTGGCAACCATCTTTCAGTCTGATTTATTAAAGGCATACTATGCAACATTTTTCAGTTAATTAATGTGTTCCATACCGTTTTGGATGATTAAATGAGTCATTTCAGGTCGAACAAAGGTTTTCTCGGCCGCCCTGGGGGTCTGTGGGGGAAATACCGCACTTGCAATTGCAAGAGCTCACGGCCCGCACACACAGAAGTCTCGCTTTACGGCGAGAACTCCATGTGTTTTTGCCCTGCCATTCACGCGCGAAAGCAACAACAAAGAACCGCGTGTTAATGTCAAATAAACATGCAAGCATATCGAGTTTTATTATTATTATTTTTATTTATTTTTTTATGTTGGCGAGACGCTACCGCGGCGGCCGCGGCGAGGCGGCTGTGGCTTGGCGAGGCGGCGGCCGCGGCTTGGCGAGGCGGTGGCGGTAGCGTCTCGCCAACATAAAAAAAATAAAATAAAATAATAATAATAATAAAACTGGCGAGGCGGCTGTGGTGGCCGCCTCGCCAAGATAGCGCTGCGGGAAGCTTGATGTTCATACCTTCACTGTGTTAGTCATTGTTTGTACTGCCGTTTTTTCCACTTTTCGTTGCGTTCGCCTGTCTGCTAAGCTCAAAACAACCGCGCCTGACTTGACGGAGAAACCAGAACAGCTGAGCATCTTTACGACAGTGCACTTTTACTTTCGCCCTCTGGGGGGAGCCTCGCTGGAAAATCAACCCCGGTTGCATAGTATACCTTTAATTAGTCTCAGGCCAATTAATAACTACAGTTCTTTTGAACATAACCCTCAGTTTCCCTCATCTAAATTTCAAAGCAATAAAACCTCTTCTGTTTGTTGTTTTGTATCGTCCACCAGGCCCTTACACTCAGTTTTTGGATCAGTTGTCAGACTTCTTATTTGATTTGGTGTTAAACACTGACAAGGTTATTATAGTGGGGGATTTCAACATTCATGCTGACACAGAGTGTGATAACCTTAGTGTAGCCTTTAAAACTATCCTAGGTTCAATTGGTTTTGCTCAAAATGTGCATAAACCGATGCACTCTTGGCTCCATACTTTAGACCTTGTGCTGACATATGGCATTGATTGTGAAGAATTAACAGTATTTCCTCACAACCCTGTCCTATCTGATCATTTTTAATAACATTTGAGTTTGATCTAACTGAGTTCTCACCCCCAAAAGAGGGTTCCATTATAGTAGATCTTTATCGGATAATGCTGCATCAAACCTTAAAGAGTCTGTCCCCCTTTTAATATCTTCAGTATTGGAGAAATACCCTGCAGATAGCAGCAATGTTGTTTTTTCCCATTCACAAATAGATGTCTTTGTTACCGGTGTGACTTCGTCATTGCGTTCTTTATTAGACAATGTAGCTCCCTTGAAAACGAAGGTGATTATTCACAGGAAGCTGGCTCCCTGGTTTAATTCAGAGCTGCGTTCCTTGAAGCACAATGTTAGGAAATTATAGAGAAAATGCCGCTCTACACACCATGAGGAATCTTACCTAATCTGGAAAGACAGTCTATTGTTCTATAAAAAGACCCTTCGCAGAGTTAGAGTAGCATATTTTCCATCATTAATTGAGGAGAATAAAAATAATCCTAGATTTCTCTTCAGTACAGTTGCCAAACTTATTCAGAGTCACAGCTTTGTTGATCCATCCATTCCCTTAGCTCTTAGCAGTAATGATTTTATTAGATTCTTCATAAATAAAATTGATTCCATTAAAAATAAAATAATTGGCATCCTCCAAAACATGATTACCTCGTCTTCAGTAAGTGAGGCAGCATTGGAGGAATCTTTAGAACCTGCATGGTGTTTGAACTGTTTAGAAGCAGTAGAGCTTTCTGAGCTATCTAAAATTCTAGCTTCATCTAAACCTTCTACCTGTATGTTAGACCCAATCCCAACCAAGTTGTTTAAGGAGATATTCCCTTTGTTCAGTGGCACTATTTTAGACATGATTAATCTATACTTAGTAAATGGATATGTACCACAGGCTTTTAAAGTAGCTGTTATTAAACCTTTACTTAAGAAACCTCTTGATCAAGATGAGTTAATAAATTACAGACCTATATCTAATCTTCTTTTCCTATCTAAAATTCTTGAGAAAGTAGTTGCTAATCAAATATGTGAACATTTACAAAGCAATGACCTCTTTGAAGAGTTTCAGTCAGGCTTCAGAGCTCATCATAGCACTGAAACAGCTCTGGTGAAGGTCACTAATGATATTCTCATGGACTCAGATAATGGACTTGTCTCTGTACTTGTCCTGTTAGATCTCAGTGCTGCATTTGATACAGTTGATCACAATATTCTCCTACATAGACTTGATCATACTGTAGGGATTAAGGGGAAAGCATTGGGCTGGTTTAAATCTTATCTATCGGGCAGATTCCAGTTTGTTCATGTCAACAATAAATCTTCTTCAAACTCTAGGGTCACCTGTGGAGTACCACAGGGTTCAGTCCTTGGACCAATTCTCTTTACGCATCCGATTGGCAAAATTATCAGACAGCATGGGATTAATTTCCACTGTTATCCTGATGACACTCAGCTATATTTATCCATTAATCCTGATGAATCCAATCAATTACTGCGACTGCAGTCATGTCTGATGACATCAGAAGCTGGATGACTTTAAATTTCCTGCATTCTCCTCAAAAGCAGAGTTCTCAAAAAAAATCTTCTTATCCAATCACTTAATTTAGATGGCATTAACCTGGCCTGTGGTAATAAAGTAAAAAAATCTTGGTGTTATTTTTGACCAAGACATGTAATTTAAACCCCATATTAAACAGGTTTCCAGAATTTCCTTTTTTCACCCCCGGAATATTGCCAAAATTAGAAACATTCTGTCCAGGGGTGATGCTGAAAAACTAGTCCATGCATTTGTTACTACAAGGCTGGACTATTGCAATTCTTTACTTTAATGAAGTCCACAAAATGCAGTTCAAAGTCTTCAGCTGATCCAAAAGTTCTGATGAAAATCAACAAGAGGGATCATATTTCTCCAATTTTAGCTTCCCTTCATTGGCTTCCTGTTAAATCAAGAATACAATTGTAAATTCTTCTTCTGACGTATAAAGCCCTTAATAATCAAGCTCCATCATATATCAGAGCTCTGATTACCCCATTTGTTCCTAACAGAGGACATTGCTCTCAGACTGCAGGTCTGCTGGTGGTTCCTAGAGTAGAATGGGAGGCAGATCCTTTAGCTATCAGGCTCCTCTTCTGTGGAACCAACTCCCAGTTTTGGTCTGTGAGGCAGACACCCTGTCTACTTTTAAGACTAATCTTAAAACTTTCCTTTGTGACAAAGCTTATAGTTAGAGTGGCTCATGTTACCCTGAGCTACCTCTATAGTTGTGCTGCTATAGGCTTAGGCTGCTGGAGGACATCAGGGCCTATTTTTCTCACTCTACTAAGTTCTAATGTTCTCTAGTTTTGCATTGCTTGTCGACATTTCAGCTTTAAATTTTTTGTTCTCTCTCTTTTTTTCTTCATAGTAGGTACACCTGGTCTAGCGTTCTGTTAGCTGTGACATCATCCAGGGAAGACAGATCACCCGCTATTACCATCTAATGAAAAACAGATTACTGGATCAATGTGTGCTTCTGTGCTTTTTTGTCTCTCTTGTGTCATGATTTCAGCACTGCTGTCTGGTTTCTCATGTCCCAACACCTGCTTAGCTCCGCCCATTCCTCATCACCTCAGATCTGTTCCACCTGCTCCTACTAGTATATAACCAGCTCTTTGACAAGACAGCAGTGCCAGTTTATTTCAAGCCAGTGGTGAGATCTATTCCAGCGTTCTTTATTCTGATTTCCTGATCCTGACCTGTTTTACCTCCTGACCTTTGAGCCTGCCTGTTCCCCGCCTGTCTGTGTATCGTATTGGACCTGCTACCTGACCACCGAGCCTGCCTGACCTCGTCTTGCTCTCCAGTCTGACCGTGTACCGAACCTGGATCTGTGTCCCGACCTCGTCCTGGATCTCCCTCTGGCGCTTCAGCTGACATCTGACCACCTGGCTCTGACCTTGGATCTCGTCCCCGACATCGGCTTCTGGTTCGTCCTCCTGATCTTCCTGCTCACGATTGTCCTAGCGGTCCTGACCTCCTGCCTGTCCTCCGACCACCGATACTTCTGCTTCAGGGACGTTCTGGGCGGCAACCGCCGCGCCGGATTAGCAGCCCGCCAGCAGGGATCTACCTCCGCTACTAGATCTGAACTGGACATTAAGACCAGAGGCTCCCGCTGTAGACGCTGACGCCTCCCGCTCCGCGTCTGATTTTAATAAACTTTTAAACCTAAACTGTTTGTCTGCCTCGAATACTGGGTCCACTTGTTCCGAGCCTAACAGATTAAACTGGCCAGTCATGGACCCATCGGTTGACAAACAGTGGCGGTCGGGCGTAGAGAATTCCATTTCTCAGTTAAAATCAGGCATGCAGGAGATTCTTTTTCACCTACGTAATCAGCCAGCTCCCGCTCCGACACTTCCGCAGACGTCATCCTCCGACGCTGCGTCACCAGTTGCTAGGCAGATTTGTCAGGAGCCGCGGCTGTCACCTCCAGAGTTGTTCAGAGGTGATTCTGATCAGTGCCGGGCTTTTCTCACACAGTGTGAGATCCAGTTTGAATTACAGCCCTCAGCTTATCCATCAGAACGTGCTAAAGTTGCGTACATCATCTCCCTTTTAGCAGGCAAAGCCAAGCTCTGGGGAACTTCTGAGTGGCAGAATGATTCCAGTATCTGTCACTCCTACCGAGCTTTTTCACAGGAGTTAGTTCGTGTCTTTAGTCCTGTTCTTCCCTGTCGAGAAGCAACCCGAGGACTGTTGGCTCTGAGACAGGGTAAGAGGTCGGTGGCTGACTATGTTATTGACTTCCATCTGCTTTCATCGGAGAGTCGCTGGAATGAGGACGACCAGATGGACGTTTTTATTACGGGGCTTAATGAGAGGATTAAGGACCAATTATCAACCCAAGACTATCCACAGACACTAAAGCAGCTGGAGGACTTGGCCACCCGTATCGACCTTCGACTGACAGAACGGCGCAGAGAACGGAGGGCGATGACATCATTTCCTCCTCGCTCCATTACTCCTGTATCTACTGGAGTTCCCTCGCCTGCTCGGACGTCGGAGCCTGGACCGTTGCAGCTGGGACGGACACGTTTGACAAAAGAAGAGAGGTTAAGACGTCATCAGCTGAACTTGTGTTTGTACTGTGGCGGTGAGGGTCACCGCGTAAGATCGTGCCCGTCGAAAGGGTCAGGCTCAGCAGAGCAGGGGAGAACTTTACTGAGCCACACCAGACTTTCTGCCTCCCCAGACCTTTTGCTTCCTGTCACGCTCATGGTTAATTCCAAGTGTCACAACCTGTCTGCCCTTGTTGATTCTGGCTCAGACACGGAGCTTATGGATGAGGGGCTTGCCAGGAGCCTGGGGATCAGGCTCTTTCCGTCCCCAGCATCACACAAGGTGGTTGCTTTAGATGGACACCAAATTAACCATTCTCATCTTATTTCTGAACCTGTAGAACTTCTGGTAGGGGGTAATCATATTGAGAAGCTCTCTTTTATGATCATCGAATCGCCACAGGTGCCTATAGTGTTAGGGCTTACCTGGTTAAGAAAACACAATCCTCAAATCGCCTGGCAGAGGATTGAGGTGCTAGGTTGGGCTTCATCTTGTGCTGGTACCTGTTTACAGTCTGCTCAGCCTAAGCAGGCGCCTGACAATGAGGTGGAGGAGGTTTATCCTGACCTCTCCAAAGTCCCAGTTGAGTATCTTGATCTGAAGGAGGTGTTTAATAAATGCAAGGCCACGGCGTTACCTCCACACCGTCCATATGATTGTGGCATCGATTTGTTGCCTGGAGCAACACCCCCTAGGGGCAGGTTGTACTCGCTGTCTGTGCCTGAGTCTCAGGCCATGCAAAAATATGTTTCTGATTCTCTCAAGGCCGGGATTATTCGTCCCTCTTCATCTCCAGCTGGGGCAGGGTTTTTCTTTGTGGGGAAGAAGGATGGCTCCCTCAGGCCATGCATCGATTACCGGGGATTAAATGAAATAACAGTTAAGAATCGGTACCCTATCCCCCTTATCAACTCCGCTTTTGACCAGATTCAGGGAGCTAGCATCTTTACCAAATTAGATCTACGTAATGCGTACCATTTGGTACGGATCCGAGAGGGGGATGAATGGAAGACAGCCTTCAACACCCCTACTGGTCACTATGAGTATCTGGTAATGCCTTTTGGCCTCACTAATGCTCCGGCTGTTTTTCAACACTTAGTTAATGAGGTTCTTAGAGACATGGTGGATCAGTTCGTATTTGTTTATCTGGACGACATTATTATCTACTCCCGAGATCTGGAGTCTCACAGGAAACACGTCAGGTCAGTTTTACTCCGCTTACTCCAAAATCAGCTATTTGTTAAAGCAGAGAAGTGTGAGTTTCACGTGTCCACCATGTCCTTCCTGGGGTTTGTTGTGTCTCCTGACCGTATTGCCATGGACCCCTCTAAGGTTAGCGCAGTCACCGACTGGCCCGTCCCTAAGGATAGAAAGCAACTTCAGAGGTTCTTGGGATTCGCTAACTTCTACCGCAGGTTTATTAGAAACTACAGCCAGGTAGCAGCCCCCCTACATACACTCACTTCTTCTAAGATCAAGTTCTGTTGGAATGAGCAGGCCGACAGGGCATTTCTGAGACTCAAAGATTTGTTCACCTCAGCTCCAGTCCTTATTTCTCCAGACCCAGAGAGACAATTTATTGTAGAGGTTGACGCTTCCAGTACGGGGGTTGGGGCTGTTCTCAGCCAAGAGGCTAAGGATGGAAAAGTCCACCCCTGCGCATTCTTCTCCAAGGGACTGTCTAGTGCTGAGAAGAATTATGATGTGGGGGATCGGGAACTGCTAGCGGTCAAACTAGCATTAGAGGAGTGGAGGCATTGGCTGGAGGGTTCAAAACTTCCGTTCCTGGTTTGGACGGATCATAAGAACTTGGAGTACCTTAAATCAGCAAAAAGACTGAACCCTAGACAGGCGAGGTGGGCACTCTTCTTTGGACGATTTAACTTCTCCCTATCTTACAGACCCGGGACTAAGAACATGAAGCCTGACGCCCTCTCCAGGATGTATGAGGCGGATGGGGAGAGAACCAGTGGTGCAGAGGAGTTTGTACTTCCGGAATCCGTAAGATGTGCTGTCACTATGGTTGACTTGGAGAGAGAGGTCAGGGGGGCTCTCATAAATCACCAGCCCCCAGAGGCCTGCCCGAAGGACCGTCTATTCGTTCCTGACCACCTGATAAAGAGAGTGCTGGAGTTTTGCCACGGGTCCCGCCTGTTTTGTCACCCTGGAGTCACAAGGACGATTCGTACAGTGCGAGTGCAGTTTTGGTGGCCTTCTCTGTCTGCTGATGTACGGGAGTTTGTGGCAGCTTGCCCTCAGTGCAACCAAGCTAAGACATCCAGAAGACCACCATCCGGTCTATTACGACCTCTACCTGTTCCCTCACGACCATGGTCCAACATCTCGATGGACTTTATCACCGGCTTACCCAAATCTCAAGGTAATTCAGTCATTCTCACAATCATCGACCACTTTTCTAAGATGGTTCATTTGGTTCCACTGGCCAAGCTCCCATCAGCTAAGGAGATGGGGGAGATTCTGGCCCGTGAGGTCTTCCGCCTGCATGGTCTCCCGACGGACATTGTATCCGATAGGGGTCCCCAGTTTGTGGCACAGTATTGGAGGGAGTTCTGTGCCATGCTGGGGATCTCTGTCAGTTTGTCGTCGGGATTCCACCCCCAGACTGATGGGCAGACAGAGAGGGCTAACCAGGAGGTGGAGACCAAGCTGCGCATTGTGTGTGAGTCTGACCCTACCAGATGGTCCAGCCAGTTGCCGTGGATTGAGCATGCTCTGAACTCTTCTCCGTCTAGTACCACTGGTCTCTCTCCCTTCTATGTTGTGTTTGGTTTTCAGCCACCGGTGTTCACCATCCAGGAGAGAGACTCTAAGGTTCCTTCAGCCCGATTATCGGCAATGAGGTGCCAGCGAGCCTGGAGGAGGGCTAAAAAGACCATCACCCAGATGTCAGAGAGCCAAACCAAGGCCGCGAATCGCCACAGAATTCCGGCACCGGACTACCGTGAGGGACAAAGGGTTTGGCTCTCCACAAAGGACCTGCCGTTGAGGGTGGATAGTAGGAAGCTGGCACCTCGATTCATTGGGCCATTCCCTATTGTTAAGGTGGTGAACCCGGTGGCTGTCCGCCTCCGGCTTCCCCGCACTATGAGGATACATCCTACATTTCACGTGTCCCGGGTCAAACCTGTTGCCACATCTGGATCTGTGTCCCGACCTCGTCCTGGATCTCCCTCTGGAGCTTCAGCTGACATCTGACCACCTGGCTCTGACCTTGGATCTCGTCCCCGACATCGGCTTCTGGTTCGTCCTCCTGATCTTCCTGCTCACGATTGTCCTAGCGGTCCTGACCTCCTGCCTGTCCTCCGACCACCGATACTTCTGCTTCAGGGACGTTCTGGGCGGCAACCGCCGCGCCGGATTAGCAGCCCGCCAGCAGGGATCTACCTCCGCTACTAGATCTGAACTGGACATTAAGACCAGAGGTTCCCGCTGTAGACGCTGACGCCTCCCGCTCCGCGTCTGATTTTAATAAACTTTTAAACCTAAACTGTTTGTCTGCCTCGAATACTGGGTCCACTTGTTCCGAGCCTAACATCTTGTTGTGTCTCTGCTCTGTCTTCTCTAACCCCCAGTCGGTCGAGGCAGATGACCGTTCATACTGAGCCTGGGTCTACTGGAGGTTTTACCTTCCTGTTAAAGGGGAGTTTTTCTTTCCACTGTTGCTTCATGCTTGCTCAGTATTAGGGATTGCTGCAAAGCCATGGACAATGCAGACAACTCTCCCTGTGGTTCTACGCTTCTCCATGAGTGAATGCTGCTTGTTGGGATGCAATCAACTGGTTCCCTTATATAGGACATTTTTGACCAATCTGTATAATCTGACCCAATCTGTATAATATGATTGAACTTGACTTTGTAAAGTGCCTTGAGATGACATGTTTCATGAATTGGCGCTATATAAATAAAATTGTATTCAATTGAATTGATCGTACCAGTGACTGCATTCTTCTGAAGATTACTCCCACTTTCTATGTTAACCCAGAATGTATAAAAGTTTTGTCTGCCCTTTTCTTCTCGCTCTGTTTCCTGACTGCCTTGGGGGACAAAGACATTCAAACACTCAATGCCTTTGAATTAAATAACTTACAAACAAATGATGCATCATTTTTTTTCATGAGCTGTGTGCTCACTTAATTGATAATTGTTAATATCCACTACAATTTGGCATTGCCAGCAGGATCCGACGTGACAGGAGGACTGCGTGGTGAGGGATGAGGACGCTTGGCCAGCCTGAAGACTTTTCTTCAGTCCACCATTTTGTTGCACATTAACCTTTATCTTCTTATATTTATTTAATTTTGCAGAGTTGGTGGAGTAAGAACATCAGCGCGAGGGCCTCGCCCTGTCAGGAGAACAGTTTTATTGGTAACAATAGGACCAAGCGAAACAAAGGGTTTTGAAGGTGGTTTTAGCATTTCTACACCTCATAAAGAAGAAAGCCAGGACGGGTAGACGTGCCGCCTGTAAAAAAAAAAAAAGGTTCCGGAACCTCAAAGGCCTCAAGGGTGTCTCCCTCTCCTCCAGACTCTCCAATATCTAAAATTATGAGAGGGAAAGGCGGAGATGGTTGTGTTGAATGTGCTTTAACTTGGGACTTTGACAGGTGGAACTTTGAGTATAAATCAATGAAATAAAATAAAAAAGCTGATGGATGGAGACTGAGAGAAAAATAAAAATAAGAATTTTTTTTTAAAAATTCTCCATTGCAGGTGGAGCTGCAGGCCCTCCAAGTGGCTGACCCGGATCTGGACTCCTATCCCCCTCCGTGAAGACGTCCACCCGCTCAACAACATGTGGACCGAGGCTGGGGAGCGAGGCGAGCTCAGCAAGCAGGGCGGCTCTGACGGAGCAGCGAGTGAACAACTACGGGTGGATCCCTCCCTCATGCATCACTCCCAAGGCAAAGCAGCCACAAGAGTCATCTCAAAGCCAAAACTGGACTGAACTCTCCTTTTATTCACACTTCTCCAGTTTTTACATGCCAGAGAAATGGGAAACAGTGAGTAAACAAAGTAAGGACAAATTCATCAATTCCACATGCTGGAGGTGACTGGATTAAATGGACCCCAGCTGGTGTTTAGACCAAGGACTGCAGCTGACATCCAGGCCAGCACTGCCCTCCTCCCTAATTCAGAGAGGACGAGGAAAGGTTTGCTGCAAAAAATGTAAACTTTGTATGGAGACTGGAGTCATGGTGTGCATCTGCCTGAGTTAAAGAGACATGCTCTGCACAGTGGTGAGGTCATCAGTGAAGGAAAGAAAAAGAAAGCTGACAAAAGAGACACTGATCTGCACAAGGCTGCCCTAACCCTTTTTTCTGATGGATCTCAGCGAGGAAGATCTAACCGTCATGGACATGGCCGTGAATGTCGGGGCAGAGGCCGTGGACGTGGACAGTGGTTCCGTTCTGATGCATATCACAACTGTGGACATCTGGGACACTGGAAGAATGACTGCACACAGGAACCGCAGCAGCCTGGTGCCGGCAACTGACAGGTGGGGGACCCTGGATCCGGAGGCCAACCTCGTTCAGAAGGGACTTGCTAAGGGGCGTAATGCTTCACACACACAAACACACACACACACACACACACACACACACACACACACACACACACACACACACACACACACACACACCGTTACACCTGTGTCTGAATGCTGAGATGGTACCTGCTTCTACTGATCCAAATAGTTTGCTCACAGAGGCCATCACCCACTTAGAATGTGTTTCATCAGGCACGTATCTCCACACAGAGATACGTCACCATCTATGCTGGTGATGGGTGAAGAATTTTATTTTGTTGTTGACTCAGGTGCAACTCACTCTGTTTTATCTGCTAAATGCATTAAGGAACAGCCAAAGCTCAGTGTTTGTTATGTTCATTCTGTCTGAGTTTCAGTTAAGGAAACACGAGAGAGCATGGAAGCATGAAACCACTGGACGGCTACAATTATTTTATATCGGGACATAGGCACCAGCAACTCCCGCGACCCCATGAGGGATTAAGCAGGTCAGAAAATGGATGGATGGATGTTCAGACATGTTTGTGTAACAGCGGGAAGCGGAGTCGGACACAGACAGCGCCTCAGCAGAGAGGAAGACCCGCCCGGTAGGTTAAAAAAACATTGTTCACTATGGATTATTTTGGTGTTTTTGTCTTATTAAAATGGGTGGGGGTGTCGGCGACATTGCAGCGTAAACACAGATGTACTAGCACGCGTGAAACAAGGGCGTAATGCAGCCGCTGTCTGAACATTATTGCACACTGATTGCACAAAGAAAAGTAAAATGATGCGCCGTGCTGCTGCTGCAGCGCAACGACTCCCCTTCTCCCGGCCCCGTCTAGCAATTGCCACCTCCCCTCCGCCGCTATTTAGAACAATGACTAGTGCAGAATTAAGTTGTATTTACCGGAGATGAAGTGTAGACTGCAAATTCTGTCGTGGTATGATGCTCCCACTGTCCAGTCGGATTGTCTGCCTGCACTCTTTTCATTGAAATTATCCATTTCTTTCTTCTTTCTTCATCCTTCGGTAAACGACAGAAACGTACATCCGACGATTTGGAATGCCTCTGTGTGCAACTGGGAGCACAGAGAGGCATTCCAAATCGTCGGGTTGGTCTTCATCTACCGCCTCAGTCTAGACCTTCTACGTATCCCAGATCAAGCCGGTTGTGGACTGTGACTTTTGCAGTCAACCCCGCCCTGACGTTCAGGCCTCGTTCAGCCGACTAGTTGTCATATTTTTGTTACTGCTCTTTCCTTTAATAAACACCTTAAACTGTGCTCTGGTCAACCGTCCTTATCTGCATGTGGGCTAAACATCTCAAAAACATGACAAGTGGTAGCTGAAATCCTAGGCCGGTGCTGAAGTCCCAGGCTGATGGGTATGAGTTAGGTGATTACTCAGGTTAGTCACAAATTGTTCGTGCTGTACCTTTTCTCTGATGAGCACAGGAGTGATAAAAAACTTGAAGTGGATTGTCCTTTCTTCTGGTACTCAGTACTTAAAAAAAAAACAGAAATGAAAAACAAAATAAAAATCCCACTGCCTCTCCAGAGTGGCATCTGCGCTTCAAGCTGCACTGTTACCGGCCTGGTACAGGTGGGTGGCAGGCCCGTCGCTAGAAGGCAAGCAAACCAAGCAATTGCTTGGGGCCCCAAGACAACGACTGGTTAACAATAAAATGCAACGACAAACTGTGAGCGCCGCTTTGATAGTCAATGCAGTAAAGTGCAACGACACTGTTACCGGCAATACTGGAATCCCCCTCAAGGGAGCCCCTCTCAGTAGTCGCTGACAGCAGCCAGCCAGCCAGATTTGTGATCTCTGCTGCGGGAAAACATAAACGCTCTCCAGTCATAATGAATCGGAGTTATGCGTCCGGAATCCAAAAAAGAAAGAAGAGAAAGGAAGAGGATGACAAGAAGAAACAAGATAGTGGTAAGTGATAAATTACACTGGATAAAATAGCTCTACTTGTCTTGTACAAATGGTGTAATGTCGCAGCAGGAAGGCTAGCTTAGCAAAAAATGTTTATTATGTTAACTACCTTCCTGACGGCCCATGCTGCTTGTAACAAACTAGCCTGTAACAAGTTAGCGCAACTTTTTTCCGAACGGACGGAATATGGTTACATACTGTAATATGTTTATTAACGGGATAAAGAAGACGCAGATCTGTTCCAGAATCACTGTTTATCGTATTTAATGACATAACATTGCTATAGCTTTGTACTGGGTTTTGATGAAAGTAGCTTCTCTGCTATACTAACTATTCGACCGTGATAATCTATTTACCAAATGGGGGTCAGGAAAACCACACGATAAATTGTAAAATATGTAAATGCTAACATATCTTTTCTTTCTCCCTCAAGGTGCTTTGCTTAAATTCCTTAGCCCTCAGGCTCTTCCTAAGGATACATCTACAGATGAAGGTAGAGTGCATTTCTCTCACTGAGCTGAGCTGTTAATAACCTTTTCCAATATGCTAACAGTGAAATGGTCAAACGTACTTCACAGGTATTTTCAGTTTTTTTTTTAATTATTCTGTTTTTTCAATCATTCTGCCTTCTGTCTTCTCCGCCTCTCTGCCTGTTCGGACGCTTTTTTCTCTGCTCTCTGCTCCCTGCTTGCTTGCATTTTCCTGCCTTTTACTTTTTACCTCCTGTTTAGCTCTTAACCTAAACCACAGAAAGTTGGATTTAGTTATTTTAATTATTTTGTTTTACTTACTTTTTGATTTTGATTTTGAAAAGATGCCTTCCTTCACCACAATGGATTTTGACAAGCTTTTACAGAAGATAGCTGTTATGGAACTGAAAATCTGTCGACTTGAAGTGAATTATGATGTAAACGCAGCGCATGGAAATGAAACAACCCTGCCTGTGATTCAAAACGGTGACCACCAGCCCAGCGACTCAGCGAACAAACAGTTCCCTGAGGAAAATGAGAATCCCTGGACCACTTTGGGTGCAAGACCAAAGGATCAATGAACCCCACACCTAGACAAAGAAAACTGGCCGAGACTACAGAGAGATGTTCCAAGACAAGTGAAACAACAGTGGGCTGTTCTCAAAACAAATGATAGGAGTAAACCTCCTGGAAATGCTGGAATTCCATTACTAAACAGATTCGCTCCGCTCCAAAATGTGATCAGGAGGACAAAAATCAGAGGTATGTCAACGATTTTCGTTCTAAAACATCAGAGAAAAGACATGCCACAGGGCCAAGGACCCTGATATTATGCAATGGATCTGTAAGGGGGATTAAACATTTCTGTAACAAGAAAAACACAGAGGTGTTGATTTATAACGACGGGAGCTGTAGCCTAGTATCTGATGTTTCAGACATCCTTCCAAGGGTCTTGAAAGAATGCCCGACCTTGGAAAAACTCATAATACAAGCTGTAGCCCTGGGTGACACCTTCCAGAGAAAATCAGAAGTATTGAAAGAGGACTACATTTGTCTGTTGAACTTAGGTGATGGCAAAAATCTCAAGGTGTTTCTCAGTGTCCCTCGTTCGCCCGTTACTTGTGGAGACGAGATTTATTCCACAATTCTGATGCTAAACAAATGGCTGAAAAAAACATGCAAACAAACAACTGTAACCTTCATAAACAACTTTAACATAGTTTGGGAGAAGAGTCATCTGTTCAGCGACAATGGTTTCTCTCTAAATAGGTCAGGTGCAAAACGACTGATTTCAAACATCTTCTATTCTGTGAACCATGCACCATCAGCTTTGTTCCAAAACAAAGTACATCCAGTGCCTAAACAAAAGATAAGCCCAGTGCAGTCCGAACAAGCCAAGATAAAGACGGCCAGAAAGATGACACAGAATGAGGCGTTGTCAGAGCTACAGGACGATTCATCCCAGATCTCAGCAAGACAAAGAGAGGACCAAGAACCGCCATCGTCACGAACACCGATCCAGACTACACCCGCCTCGCTTTCCTCTCCACACCCGCCTCGCCTTCCTCTCCACAAAGCCCAGAGGTTCCTTTCCTGGATTTCTCTCATAACATGAACAAAGTCCTTAAGATTGGTCTACAGTTAACATCCTCTCCACATATAAATTCTGAATACCGCAGTTCTGTGACTAAATCAGCATCTTCCAAAGGACGCAGAGGTCCAGATCCTCCTCCTCCTCTACATATCACAGAACATGCCTGTCCTGAAGACCTTCGGGTAAAACTTCCTTGTGATATTCAGCGGGCCCTGGCAATACGTTTATCAGTCAAGACCGCTTCCAGCATAAGCCTGGGCCTCCTGACGGAGAACATGGAATATCTCTTATGGTACGTGGCAGAAATAAGAAAAGCAAAAGGAAAACAGACAGGAAAAATCAGTCTTACTTAAAAGTCAGATGCAACCTGCCACAGAGACATCATCAACCACCAAATCATATAAACTGGGTTTACTAAATATTAGATCTCTGTCAGGAAAATCCCTTTTAATTAATGACTTCATTATTGACAATAATCTTGATGTTATGTTTTTAACAGAAACATGGTTACATGAATTTAATGAAGCAGCCATGCTGCTGGAGTCGACACTTCCAAACTACAATTTTCTTTGTGAAAGCAGACAGCAAAGGAAAGGTGGAGGAGTAGCAACATTGTTTAATGATTCACTAAAGTGTAAAAAGGTGTTTTTGGGAAAATTTGACTCTTTTGAACATTTGGCTCTCCAGGTAAAGGGCCTGATACGAACTATGTTTCTGAATGTTTACAGGCCTCCTAAGTCCACATCAAACTTTTTTAATGATTTTAGTGACCTGCTGTCTGTGATATGTGTTGATTATGACTTTTTAATTATTGAGGGAGACTTCAACTTTCACGTTGACAACCGTAAAGACAGAAGTGCAAAAGAACTGTGTGACACACTTAGAAACTTTGGTTTAACCCAACATGTTAAACAGCCAACACACAAACAGGGACATATTTTAGACTTAATCATCACTAAAGGTCTAAACATTTCACAGGTCAATGTAACTGATGTTGTCTTATCCGATCACTTCTCCGTTACCTTTGAAAGCATCATTTCCAGTGACTCATTTAGCCAAAGGGACATCGTAAGAAAACGCACCTTTAAGGACAATGCCACAGAAAATGTTATTCAAGCTTACTCTGCTACTTCAACCTTGGGCTGCAACTCAGTAGATGAGCTAGTAGATAACTTTCATTCTAAAGTCTCAGACATCATTGACTGCATTGCTCCAGTTAAAGTGAAAGTTGTTTCCGGGAAGAAAAAATCTCCTTGGAGAAATGCTCCAGCAGCTAGAAGTGAAAAAAGGGAGTGCCGGAAAGCTGAACGCAGGTGGAGAAAGAATAGACTCCAGGTTCACTACAACATCTATAAAGAGAAACTTTACAGATATAACTTACAACTGAAAAATGCAAGGGAATCTTTCTTCTCTGAGATCATTAAGAAAAACATTAATAATGCTCGTGTCTTATTTGCCACAGTCGACAGGTTAACAAATCCTCCTGTGTCCGTGGCTTCTGAACTCCACTCCACCAGGGCCTGCAATGAATTTGCTAACTTCTTTACTGAAAAAATCCTAAAAATTAGAGGATCAGTTTGTACATCCACACCAGCTCCAGAACCAAAGCCGTATTCAGCTGGAACTTATCCTGACAAAATGTCCCAATTCAGCCAAATAAACCACAAAAGCTTAGAGCAGATCATTCAGCAGTTAAGTTCCTCTTCATGCTGCCTTGATGTTCTACCCACAGTTTTCCTTAAGAAAGTTTTGCCTGTCATAGCGTCTGATTTGACTCAGATAATAAACACATCCCTTCTGTCAGGTGTTTTCCCCGAGTCCCTAAAAACAGCAATTATCAAACCACTGCTGAAAAAGAACAATTTAGACAAACTTCTACTCCAGAACTACAGGCCCATCTCAAACCTCCCCTTTATCAGTAAGATTATTGAAAAAGCTGTATTTCAACAATTAAACACCTTCTTAACAACGACCAGCCGCTTTGATGTTTTCCAGTCAGGTTTCCGTGCTCACCACAGTACAGAGACCGCCCTTATCAAGGTTTTTAATGACATCCATATAAATACAGACTGTGGAAGAACCACCGTGCTGGTACTATTGGACCTTAGTGCAGCATTTGATACTGTCGATCACTCCATTCTGTTAGAGCGCCTGGAGAACTGGGTCGGCCTAGCTGATACAGCTCTCCACTGGTTTAAATCCTACTTAAAGGACAGGGACTTTTTTGTATCAGTAGGTAACTTTACATCAGAGATGACAAAAATCGCATGTGGGGTTCCCCAAGGGTCCATCCTGGGTCCCCTCCTTTTCAATATCTACATGCTCCCTCTAGCTCAGATAATAAAAAATAACAACATCAGCTACCATAACTATGCAGACGACACACAGCTTTACATCACCATGTCACCAGGTGACTATGAACCAGTTCAGGCACTGAGTAAATGCCTAGAAGAAATCAATACGTGGATGTGCCACAATTTTCTTCAGTTGAATAAAAACAAAACAGAAGTAATAACATTTGGACCAATAGAGGAAAGATCAAAAGTTAGCACACAGCTTCAGTCGCATCAGCTAAAAACCACTAATCAGGCCCAAAATCTGGGTGTAGTGATGGACTCAGACCTGAACCTCCAAAAGCATCTAAAGACAAGGTCGGCTTTCTATCACCTGAAGAACATTTCCAGGATTAAAGGACTAATGTCTCAGCAGGATCTGGAAAAACTAATCCATGCGTTTATTTTTAGTAGAATTGATTACTGCAACGGTGTTTTCACAGGTCTGCCTAAAAAGTGGATCAGACAGCTGCAGCTGATCCAGAACGCTGCTGCCTGCGTCCTCACCAAGACTAAGAAAGTAGAGCACATAACCCCAGTTCTAAAGTCCTTACACTGGCTCCCTGTATTTCAGAGAATAGACTTTAAAATACTTCTGTTAGTCTATAAATCCCTAAATGGCTTAGCACCCAAATACATCACAGACTTGTTATCAGTGTATCAACCCTCCAGACCACTAAGGTCTTCTGGCTCCAGCCTACTCTACATACCTAGAACCAGAACTAAACAAGGAGAAGCAGCATTTAGTTCCTATGCTCCACTTATCTGGAACAAACTTCCAGAAAATTGTAAAGGTGCGGAAAGCCTGAGTTCCTTTAAATCAAGATTAAAAACACATTTGTTTAGGATTGCCTTCAACTGTTCTAGTTAACTGAATCACCACTTCTTTGTTCTAATTTCTATCTACATTTTATTCCTACTTGCTTTTATTCTGTTTTAATTTGCTATATTTTAATCATGTAAAGCACTTTGCATTGTCCCTGTACTGAATTGTGCTATATAAATAAATTTGCCTTGCCTTGCCTTGCCTTGCCTCTGGTGAGAGGAGCTTTTGAGCTTTGAAGCTGATAAAAAATTACATGAGGTCCACTTTGGACCAAGAAAGGCTCACAGGACTGGCACTTATGTCAATTGAGCGTGATGTTCGCCGGTCTTTGGACATGGAGGACATTGTGGTTGCCTGTCGCAAACAGCAGTTTTAGATAATTTGCACATGATGGCCTGAAAGGTTAATCTCTTGTGTGTGTGTGTGTACTTGTATTTATGTTGGATTTTTAAATTACTATTACAACCTGCACTTTTTAGAGTTTGAACAATGCATCCTTTTTCTGCATAAGATGGCAGTGTTTTATTTTCTCACTTTGTGAGAACTGAAAAATGTTAATGTGTGTGTGTGTGTGGTGTGTGTGGTGTGTGTGTGTGTGTGTGTGTGTGTGTGTGTGTGTGTGTGTGTGTGTGTGTGTGTGTGTGTTTAAGTATGTTGGGTTTAGTTATTGTGCACTTTTTAAAATTTATATGGGATCTTATGGTGTTCAAATTTTCAAAATGTTCAATAATGCACAGTATATATATGTAACAGACATACATTTTCTTACACATTTTCACATTAAATCAGCCTTGTAATTGACAAGGTAAAAGTAAAGGGTAAACAGTAAAAAGTGTCTTTCGTTATTTTGTCTATCCTGCTCCTTTTTGCTCCATTTCAAGCTGTCAGAATGAATCAGTCGGCGTTCAAAGTATTTTCATATAGTTACCTCTAGTGATGGGTCGATGATAACCTGACGCCGCCAGATAGATTTGCTTCGCATATCCATCTGGAAACCTTCCGTTGAAGTAATTTTGGGAAGGGGCGAAAATACTGGTTAGCTGATTGGCCTATGTTGGTGATTGACAAGCCAAATAAACCAATCAGATCAACGAAGCATATGACGTACTCAACAACATGCTTCGTCGTCGCTCTGTTACGAGCGACGACGAAAACACAACCACAAGCCAAGCTACTCTTGCTGCTGCAGGTAAAGGCTCGTTAGCTCAGCAAAGAAATACTCTGTAATTCCGATAAAACTTGCTCGATAGCCACGCTAACGCTAGTTTCATCGGCTGAAGCCGCCATGTTCTTTAGACTGAACTGTCGCGCTTCTCGTTGCGTCACACCTCAACCCGCCTCAAAGCCAACGCTGATTGGACGTTCGTTTGGTGAACGGCTCCAAATTTTCTTTAACGGAGAGTAGCCAGACTGATCTGCGAGTGAAACCTTGAAAGCTCGCGAGATCAGGATGGTCTCACGAGGCTAGGTCGATGAGGCGTCATGAAGCGTTTCAACACGTTGCCAAACTGTATTGCCGATATTGTGTCACTGAATACTGCTGACTGAATACTGACACCTGCTGGACCTTAAAAATCCTTACAGGCAATCTAGTTGACAGAGTTAACTGACACTGATTTGATGACCAAGTATACACAATAATACAATTTAAGTCATCGTATGTTGCATTGTATTATTTTATATTTTCATTTGAATTTGAAATATATTAGACTTTTTTAGATACAGTCAATAAATAATGTGAACCTGTATCATAACGTAAGTCAACATATTGTGAATGAGGATGCTTGTGGACTGGCTTTTTTATTTTATTTTTTTTTTTACAAATCTTTTGCTGGAGCACCTTAAATTTTACAATCTAGGATATTTTTGCAAAGCTCGATAGAAACAAACCAATAATCAAGTCTTGAACACATATTGTTATTCCCAGCATTACACCATGTGCACAGTTTTTGGAGTGTATCCTCTTTGGGATGTTCTGTCTAAACATGTATTAGGAGCAATATTGAATTCACCACCCATTACTATATAGTCTATATGACGTATTTAATTTCCATTTGCTTACTACTGAGCTCATGTTATCCAAAAAAATTCTTATTCAAAACCTGTATATCACATTCCCTTCATTAAGTGTTAAACACTTAATGAAGGGGAAAAAAGTGTAAACAAGTGACATTAACTTAAATACAATATAAATATGGCACTGTGCAATGAAATCAAAGAAATGAATAGGCACAAAAAATATAAGGATTTAAATAAAATAAAATAAAAAAACATGAAAATATGATCTTACAAATAGCTCTTGTGGTGACTTTAGTCTGCCTTCACTTGAATTACTTCAAAAACTGTATGCCACCACTTTTCTCACATCCTTATTCTCACATGACTACAGCTTTACTCTGTCATGATTTGAAGGTGAACCCGAACACAACCACAGAAAGAGATATGTTTTAAGAGAGTTTATTGGATGATGATGAGTAGGCCCGGCTGAGCTGGGTTGGTCTCCCTTGTTATTGTCTGTGCATCAGAAAATCCAGTGTTTCTGTAACTGGTGAGGCAATCTCTTGTTTTCCTCAGCAAGTCAACAGCTACGTCAAGCTGCATGGAGGGTGACTGCATCAGTTTACTGACATGTTGGATTTTGCAGAGAACGTCATACCATATGGCTGTACAAATGCAAAAGCGAAATGATCCAATCTCCTCAGCTAAAGACTGGGCTTCAACTCTCACCACAGGGTCTGTAGTTTTTCCCCTCACCTCCAAAAGAGCCTCTCGGATTTGCCCAGCCTGATACCTTACTGCCTCAACGCGTTTTATCCTGCTTTCCCATCTGGTCTCAGTCCATGATTTCAGAGTGATTTTCACATATTTTAAGAGGACATCCCACATTTGGGTGTAGGCTGAGAAGCGCTTGAATAATATTGTCAAATGCCTATGCATTTGACAAAAGGGCATCTGCTGAGCTTTTTGCAGCATCAGCTACTACCAGGTTTAAAGTGTGGGCACCACATGGGACATAAAAAGCTTTTGAGTTCAGCTGAAGCAACTTTGCCTGAACACCTTTATTTTTTCCCTTCATATTGGCGCCGTTGTCATAGGACTGGCCTCTGCAGTCCTCAAATGGGATGTTAAGTTCCTCTAGCCTTTTTAGGATTAGAGATGACACATGTTCTCCACTTGACTGGTCTGCCACCAGAAAGCCTAAGAAATGCTCTTTTACTTGAGGAATGTCTTCTTGTGACACTATCCTGACTATGACAGAGAGCTGTTCCTTATGACTCAGATCAAGGGTGCAGTGTAAAATGATGGAGAAATATTTTGAAATTTTGATCTCGTCACAATGTGTTGTATTATTTTAGAACTGATGGAGTCAATCAGTTAATTTTGAATTGTTTTGCCAAGATAATGTACACGACGACCAGCTCCACTTTCCACCCTACTGACATGCTGCTTCATCACTGGATCAAATCTGGCCATGAGCTCCACCTCTTTCAGAAAATTTCCATTGTCTGGTTTATTTAATGTGTCTGTTGAACCCCTAAAACCCATGTTTCTTTCAGCTAAGGACTGAATTATTGCCACCAATCGGTGTAGAACGTCACGCCACCTTTTACTCTCAGCCTCAGCAAGTGCCATCTCTTGTTTATCTATCGTAATCCCCTTTGCAAACCGGACCTCCAAGTCCTTCCATGTTGGCATGTGAGCATTGTGCTTCTGGCTATCCTCATGGACCTTGAGCAACTGATTTGCATTTTTCCAGTCCTTTAGTCCTTCCCTGTTAAGTCGGACTAAAGTCCCTGTTAAAAGTTTGCAACAGAAGCAGTGCAAGCTATTGTCTTTTTTAGAGTATATAAGCCAGCTTCTTCTGACTTTTTCTCCATTGATTAAGAGTCTGTTAAAATAGTCATGCTGACACCTTCGTCCGTCTTTTGTTTTAGGGAATGTGAAGCTGTTTTCTGTTTGAAATGGACCTCTGTGAACCAACTCTGTTCGTACCTTATCAGTTAAAGGATGTGGTCAGTCAGCCGGGTCTACAGGAGCAACAGGAGGACCGCTTGATGCTGCTTCTTCTTCAATGCTGGGTTGTGCTGCTGAGGTAGAAGCGGCAGGAGAATTTGCAGGGGCTTGACGGAGAAACCTCAGCAGTGCATCTGAAGACATAAGAGGAATATGTGACACCAGTCTAATAATAAACACATGATTTCAAGAATAAAGTAAAATTAAATTAAATAATATAAACAAAAAAGAGATGCATGCATGATGTACACTATCGCTTATAATATACAATATGATTTTTGGATTAGTAATAATTATTACTGTAATTTATTGTTATTACAGTGAAATGCTAATTAGAAGAATGCAATGGATCAGTAAACTGCAGTATAATATGCTATAGCATGTGGGAACTTTGTGCTAACTTTGCTGTAACATTAATGATGTACACTTTAACACTAACATAGTTAAACATGATGAACACACTTTAGATAATATGAGATATAACACAGCTAATAGCTAGGCTTAAAATTATGGAAAATTTATAGTATTTTGGACTATTACCACCTGGGAAAAGGTAAAATAACCATGTCAATGCAATTAACATTATAATATCTGCTGAATAAATCTAATATATACACATTTGCCTGAGGATGGCAAGGGGGGGGGGGCATTTAAATCACTATTTTCCAACAACTGTGCCCTTCCATAACATTAACTGATGTTAAAACTAACAGATAGTGCTCGCTATTTATTGATTAGCCAACTATGTCATGCTAACGGCTAATGCTATTATCGATCATTGTTTTGTATCAGCAAAATAATATTATCATCATCTTTACCGTAACATTACCTCTGTCTTTGTCGCGTGTTTCCTCCTCTTCTTTTCTGTTTTTCCTCCCCTGGGCACCAGACAGTTTAGGACGCTTTGACATTATGAGATTTTAGATGCAACAAAGACCGAAAACCGAGTTGCAGGTAAAAGAAGTTGGGCTTATTTTTTATTTTTAATTCAGGTCAAGGTACAGGCTGGGCGCCCCCTGGTAGTTTGCGCCTTTAGCATTTGCCTATACTGCCTAAGCCATAGGCCGGCCCTGATCAGAAAGATATATATCAAAATATCAAAGTGGTTTTAGGAGGGGTAGGAAGTTTTGAGTTTGGAAATTAAAATCAGATTCCACAGAGCTTGAATGTCCAGTATCCAACTTCAAACCAACTTCACCACGGTCTCTCCTCAGTCAACCCATCCCCGATGGAATGTCTTCCTCACCTTCCTTCTGCCACGTTTCCTTCTCCTTGCTCCTGCATCACTCTCCCTCTCCGTGCCAAGCCTGCTGCCTACCAGTTTGTCCAAGTCTCCTGGCTGCCAAACTGCTGGTTCTCCCGCCGCAGACCCTGTGGTGAGCAACCCAAACGCCTGCTCTGCCTGCCCTGGTGGTTTCCCGGTTTCTTTCGTCAGATTCAGCTCCGTCCTGGGCTGCCACCTTCGACCTCCTGCTCATTCCCGACCGCCTGCTCCTGCTTTGCTTGGTACCATTCTCCAGTCTCATCTTCCACTACTCATCTTCCTTTCAATAAAACTCTCAAACGTTGCTCTGTGTGTGGCTGAATTCGGGTTCACTTGATCAGTTCTTGATAGCACATTCCAGCCAGCATGAACCCGTTGCCCACACAGAGCTCGGAGCCCACAGCCGCTTCCATCCTGAGGGGACTGCTGGACTTCTACGTCATCCTGGATCTGTCTTGGTTGCGGGTGACTGCAGCAGAGGGTTTATGGGACATTTGGAGGGATAAGACCACACTCTTATCCCTCCTGGGAATAACCGGCCTAGCAGAAGCACAGCACTGCCTCCAATGCAAATGCATGGGCAGGGCCTATTACTATGCACCTCTAAACGGACTATATCTTATTCTTTATTATTCTTCCTTCACGATTAATGGGGCCCGAACCTTAGTGTGCACCCCCACAATATAGGCATCAAAACCTGTGGCTCGATCTCGAGATGTGTGCTACTACTTTTATTGGGATTTCGAGTTACCATGGCAACAAAATTAGCGAAAAACCAACCCCCAAAAAACCCATAATAATCAATGGAGTCGGGTAGAAAGAAAGCCTCAAAAAAGCCTCAAAATTACCATTTTCAAAGCTTTACTGTGTCGTCATGCTTTCACCTACGAACACCGTTTAACTTCCAGTTTGTAGATATATCTGTGAACTACTCAGAAGTGAAAACGGCATGTGGATATTTTTTATCGTCTCTTCACAGTTACTTCTCAAAGCTCATGTCCAAAAATCAGCGAAATCATCGTTTACAATGAAAGTCAATGACGGAATTCTCCAACCGCTAGAGTGGGCCACTCTAGCTTTTTTTAAAGATTTCAAAACTCCGAACAACTTGACCTTACTCACTCAATTTTCACTCTATGTAGACAAATTATACATAAAAACGTAGGTATTTTTGTCTGGATTCGGGAAATGTAACCCTCATTGGTGTGGCTTTTATAAATTTTTCGCAAATCAGACAGAATCTGACAGAAGAACTCTGGCTAAGCAGCTGTTGGTAGGACCTTCCTAAAGCTATTTCCGGTTAGCAACATGCTAACGGTTAGCCGCTAGCATGGCTGTGTTCAGTATCACCGGGTGATGTTACTCTGTTAGTTTGGTTGAAATCCTGTACTGAGAAGTGCCTAAAAAGGGAGAAAATCCTAAAATTCACCAAATCTGTCAAGCAGAAGTTTGTACAGGCTTCCTAGAGCTACCTCCGCTTAGCAACATGCTAACCGTTAGCCGCTAACATGGTTGTGTTTGGTATCACTGGGTGAGTGTACTCTGTTAGTTTGGTCCAAATCCTGTACTGGGATGAGCCTCAAATAGGGAGGAAAAAACGTTGTTTGTAACGTTGCCATGGTAGCTCAAAATGGCGGGTGGTACAAAAAAATACTTCATGGGATCAGCACACATGTTTTAATATACACACTGTGGGGATTATAATACAAAACTGTTAGTCTCCCACACCGGGTTTCGATCCCACGACCTCTTGCATGCAAAGCCTGCAATTTCCATCTGAGCTATACTGGAGCGCCATATATGGGCATGCATTATTGGGACCATAAGGGGTTTGGTCCCCCATTGAAAAGCATTGGATGTTTGACACCTCATAGCTTGGAGATGCTTTATGCGACGTAGCCCAAATTTCTTGTGGAGCTTTCTCTCTAAAGGAAGAACAGACTGTGTGAAGCAGAAGTTGGTGAGACCTTCCTAGAGCTACTTCCGGTTAGCAACATGCTAACCATTAGCCGCTAGCAAGGATGTGTTCAGTACCACCGGGTGATTGTACTCTGTCAGTTTGGTCCAAATCCTGGACTGGGAAGTGCCTCAAATAGGGGTGCCAATACTTAATGTCACCAAACATGACCAAAGTTCATGGGTCACATTGGCCTCCTTTAGCAACTCAGCCTCACCACATCTGGGCCCAGAACTCAACATTTGACCAAAATGGTGTGTAGTGCCATTTCCCACATGTGGGTGGTGCTGTATTGGCCAAGTGGGTCGTGTCTGGGCATCATGCCAGGTCCTGTTGGAAGCAAAGGCCCAATAGGAAAGCATGTGAAAGTCTCATGTCTGTACATAAAACGGTTTAGGAGTAGCGACGATGCAAAAACATGTGATGTTTTGGATTTTCAGACGTCATTTTTCAAAACCGCTCCATAGGAAATGAATGGGGGAGGTTTCGGGTTTGTGTCGCTCTGAGGTGATTTGCGAAACATCTATAAATGCCACACCAATGAGGGTTGCATTTCCCGAATCCTGACAAAAATACCTACGTTTTGATGTATAATTTGTCTACGTAGTGTGAAAATTGAGCGAGTAGGCTCAAGTTGTTCGGAGTTTTGAAATTTAAAAAAAAGCTAGAGTGGGCCACTCTAGCGGTTGGAGAATTCCGTCATTGACTTTCATTGTAAACGATGATTTCGCTGATTTTTGTACATGAGCTTTGAGGAGTAACTGTGAGGAGACGATAAAAGATATCCACATCCCGTTTTCACTTGCTAACCAGAAGTAGCTTTAGGAAGGTCCTATCAATTTCTCCTTAGCCAGGGTTCTTCTGCCTTTACAGACAGAGAGAGGGCTGCAGCTGTCAGTGAGTCTCCATGACAACGCTGCTAGCAAGAGGCTCCTAGGAGGTCCTTTGACTTAACATGGCACATTTCGACGGCCGCTGCGGGGGCTGTGAAGACCGTAGGAACCTGAAATTTGCAGTGTTACTTCCTGTTGCTATTTCTGACGGTACGGTACGCACCAAGTGGCAGGCGCCTTGCTAAATTTCTTCAGAAATTTTTCTAGTTATTCTTAATTTTTCTTCCGTCACGATTAATGCGGCCCGAACCGTAGCGAGCACCCCCACAATATAGGTATCAAAACGTGTGGCTCGATTACGAGATGTGTGCTGGTACTTTTATTGGGGTTTCGAGTTACCATGGCAACAAAATGAGCGAAAAACCACCCCCAAAAAACCCATACAAATGAATGGAGTCGGGTAGAAAGAAAGCCTCAAAAAAGCCTCCAAATGACCATTTTCAACGCTGTACTGTATCGTCATGCTTTCACCTACGAACACCGTTTAACTTCCAGTTTGTAGATATATCTGTGACCTACTCAGAAGTGAAAACGGGATGCGGATATCTTTTATCGTCTCTTCACAGTTACCCCTCAAAGCTCATGTCCAAAAATCAGCGAAATCATCGTTTACAATGAAAGTCAATGACGGAATTCTCCAACCGCTAGAGTGGGCCACTCTAGCTTTTTGAAAGATTTCAAAACTCCGAACAACTTGACCTTACTCGCTCAATTTTCACTCTACGTAGACAAATTATACATCAAAATGTAGGTATTTTTGTCAGGATTCGGGAAATGTAATCCTCATTGGTGTGGCATTTATAGATTTTTCGCAAATCACCTCAGAGCGACACAAACCCGAAACCTCCCCCATTCATTTCCTATGGAGCGGTTTTGAAAAATGACGTCTAAAAATCCAAAACATCACATGTTTTCGCATCGTCGCTTCTCCTAAACCGTTTTATGTACAGACATGAGACTTTGACACATGAATGTGCCAAACCTTCTGGCACTCAAGAAAAATTAATTTTGTGGATAACTGTTACGGTTTTTCCGCAGGAACAATTTGTTCGGGAGTAGCGAATGTGCAAAATCCTAAAAACGCTTTGGAGCTGCATTTTCCCACATCATCCACTTTTTTACATCGTCGCTGTATCTACACCGATTTTTGTACAAACATAAAAATGAGCTTCATGGTCCTCAAAAGCCTGCTGATACTCATGGTGAAAGAATTATTTTGATCTCTCTTATACTTTTTGAGCTACAGCGATTTGTTCGGAACCGTTTTAAGAGGATTTCGGAAAATCCATAAAAATCCCATTTAGATCATAATTTTTTACGCCTTTATTAAACTTTTTCCAGCAAAAAAAGATAGCTTTTCTTCTTCCCCTATCCGTTACGAAATAAACACAGAAAAAATTACGTCTCTACCATTTACGGTTCCAGAGAAATCGTGCGTTGTTCGAGGCAAAGTTCTCCATTATAATCCAATAGGCAGACTTGGACACAAAGTGTCTGCACTTCTTTAGACTGGCCCGCTGCAGCTGTGTCAGTGAGTTTCCATGACGACGGAACTCTGAGGGCCAGTGGGAGACGTTCCATTGAGATAGAATGGCAACTTTCGACGCCAGCTGCAGCGGCTGTGATTAATGTAGAAATCTGAAATTCGCACAGTCACTTCCTCTTAACATTTTAAAATTTTCATGTGACTTTCAGTCATGTGTCACTTTTCTGTCCCATTTTGGATGTCACATGCTTTCCTATTGGGCCTTTGCTTCCAACAGGACCTGGCATGATAACCAGACACGACCCAATTGGCCAATACAGCACCACCCACATGTGGGAAATGGCACTACACACCATTTTGGTCAAATGTTGAGTTCTGGGCCCAGATGTGGTGAGGCTGTGTTTCTTAAGGAGGCCAATGTGACCCACGAACTTTAGTCACGTTTGGTGACATTAAGTATTGGCACCCCTATTTGAGGCACTTCCCAGTACAGGATTTGGACCAAACTGACAGAGTACAATCACGCGGTGGTACTGAACACAACCTTGTTAGCGGCTAACGGTTAGCATGTTGCTAACCGGAAGTAGCTCTAGGAAGGTCTCCCCAACTTCTGCTTCACAGAGTTTGTTCTTACTTTAGAGAGAAAGCTCCACAACAAATTTGGGCTACGTCGCATAAAGCATCTCACAGCTATGAGGTGTCAAATATCCTATGCTTTTCAATGGGGGACCAAACCCCTTATGGTCCCAATACTGCATGCCCATATATGGCGCTGTTGTATAGCTCAAATGGAAAGTACAGGCTTTGCATGCTAGAGGTCGTGGGATCGATTCCCGGTGTGGAAGACTTGGAGATTTGTATTATAATCCCCACATTGTGAATATCAAAACATGTGTGCTGATCCCATGAAGTATCTTTTTGTACCTTCCGCCATTTTGAGTTACCATGCGCCATTTTGAGTTACCATGGCAACGTTATAAACAATGTATTTTCTCCCTATGTGAGGCACTTCCCAGTACAGGATTTGGACCAAACTGACAGAGTACAATCACCCAGTGATACTGAACACAATCTTATTAGTGGCTAATCGTTAGCATGTTGCTAACCAGAAGTAGCTCTAGGAAGCCTGTACAAACTTCTGCTTGACAGATTGGGTGAATTTTAGGATTTTCTCCCTTTTTATGCACTTCTCAGTACAGGATTTCAACCAAACTAACAGAGTAACATCACCCGGTGATACTGAACACAACCATGCTAGCGGCTAACCGTTAGCATGTTGCTAACCAGAAGTAGCTTTAGGAAGGTCCTATCAACTTCTGCTTAGCCAGGGTTCTTCTGCCTTTACAGACAGAGAGGGCTGCAGCTGTCAGTGAGTCTCCATGACAATGCTGCTAGCAAGAGGCTCCTAGGAGGTCCATTGACTTAACATGGCACCTTTCGACGGCCGCTGCGGGGGCTGTGAAGGCCGTAGGAAGCTGAAATTTGCAGTGTTACTTCCTGTTGCTATTTCTGACGGTACGGTATGCACCAAGTGGCAGGCGCCTTGCTAAATTTCTTCAGAAATTTTCTAGTTATTCTTTATTATTCCACGATTAATGCCGCCCGAACCGTAGCGTGCACCCCCACGATATAGGTACCAAAACGTGCGGCTCAGTCGGGAATAGTGTGCTACTATTTTTATTGGGGTTTCGAGTTACCATGGCAACGCAATAAGCGAAAAACCACCCCCCAAAAAACCCATAATAATCAATAGAGTCGGGTAGAAAGAAAGCCTCAAAAAAGCCTCAAAATGACCATTTTCAAAGCTGTACTGTGTCGCCATGCTTTCACCTACGAACACCGTTTAACTTACAGTTTGTAGATATATCTGTGACCTACTCAGAAGTGAAAACGGGATGTGGATATCTTTTATCGTCTCTTCACAGTTACTCCTCAAAGCTCATGTCCAAAAATCAGCGAAATCATCGTTTACAATGAAAGTCAATGACGGAATTCTCCAACCGCTAGAGTGGCCCACTCTAACTTTTTTAATGATTTCAAAACTCCGAACAACTTGTGCTTCTTCGCTCAATTTTCACTCTACGTAGACAAATTATACATCAAAACGTAGGTATTTTTGTCGGGATTCGGGAAATGTAACCCTCATTGGTGTGGCATTTATAGATTTCTCGCAAATCACCTCAGACCGACACAAACCCGAAACCTCCCCCATTCATTTCCTATGGAGCGGTTTTGAAAAATGACATCTAAAAATCCAAAACATCACATGTTTTCGCATCGTGGCTACTCCTAAACCGTTTTATGTACAGGCATGAGACTTTCACACATGAATGTCCCAACCCTTCTGGCACTCACAAAAAAGGAATTTTGTGGATAACTGTTACGGTTTTGCCGCAGGAACAATTTGTTCGGGAGTAGCAAATGTGCAAAATCCTAAAAACGCTTTGGAGCTGCATTTTCCCACATAAACCACTTTTTTACAACGTCGCTGTGTCTTAACCAATTTTTGTACAAACATAAAAATGAGCTTCATGGTCCTCAAAAGCCTGCTGATACTCAAGGTGAAAGAATTATTTTGATATCTCTTATACTTTTTGAGCTACAGCGATTTGTTCGGAACCGTTTTAAGAGGATTTCTGAAAATCCATAAAAATCCCATTTAGATCATAATTTTTTACGCCTTTATTAAACTTTTTCCAGCAAAAAACGATAGCTTTTCTTCTTCCCCTATCCGTTACGAACTAAACGCAGAAAAAATTACGTCTCTACCATTTATAGATCAGGAGATATGAAGCGTTGTTTGGGGCAAAGTTCTCCATTATAATCCAATGGGACTTATTGTGAGCAAAGTCTCTGCACTTCGGTAGACGGCCGCTGCAGCTGTGTCAGTGAGTTTCCATGACGACGGAACTCTGAAGGCCAGAGGGAGACGCTCCATTGAGATACAATGGCAACTTTCATCGCTCACTGCAGTGGCTGTGATTAATGTAGAAATCTGAAATTCGCACAGTCACTTCCTCTTAACATTTTAAAATTTTCATGTGACTTTCAGCCATGTGTCAGTTTACTGTCCCATTTTGGATTTTACATGCTTTCCTATTGGGCCTTTGCTTCCAACAGGACCTGGCATGATGCCCAGACACGACCCAATTGGCCAATACAGCACCACCCACCTGTGGGAAATGGTTCTACACATCATTTTGGTCAAATGTTGAGTTATGGGCCCAGATGTGGTGAGGCTGAGTTGCTAAAGGAGGCCAATCTGACCCATGAACTTTGGTCACGTTTGGTGACATTAAGTATTGGCACCCCTATTTGAGGCACTTCCCAGTACAGGATTTGGATCAAAGTGACAGAGTACAATCACTCGGTGATACTGAACACAACCATGTTAGCGGCTAACTGTTAGCATGTTGCTAACCGGAAGTAGCTTTAGAAAGGTCTCACCATCTTCTGCTTCACAGAGTCTGTTCTTACTTTAGAGAGAAAGCTCCACAAGAAATTTGGGCTACGTGGCATAAAGCATCTCCAAGCTATGAGGTGTCAAACATCCAATGCTTTTCAATGGGGGACCAAACCCCTTATGGTCCCAATACTGCATGCCCATATATGGCGCTACAGTATAGCTCAGATGGAAAGTGCAGGCTTTGCATGCAAGAGGTCGTGGGATCGAAACCCGGCGTGGCAGACTAAGATTTTTGTATTATAATCCCCACAGTGTGTATATTAAAACATATGTGCTGATCCCATGAAGTATTTTTTTGTACCACCCGCCATTTTCAGTTACCATGACAACGTTATAAACGACGTTTTTTCTCCCTATTTAAGGCTCATCCCAGTACAGGATTTGGACCAAACTAACAGAGTACACTCACCCAGTGATACCAAACACAACCATGTTAGCGGCTAACGGTTAGCATGTTGCTAACCGGAAGTAGCTCTAGGAAGCCTGTACAAACTTCTGCTTGACAGATTTGGTGAATTTTAGCATTTTCTCCCTTTTTAGGCACTTGTCAGTACAGGATTTCAACCAAACTAACAGAGTAACATCACCCGGTGATACTGAACACAGCCATGCTAGCGGCTAACCGTTAGCATGTTGCTAACGGAAATAGCTTTAGGAAGGTCCTACCAACTGCTGCTTAGCCAGAGTTCTTCTGCCTTTACAGACAGAGAGAGGGCTGCAGCTGTCAGTGAGTCTCCATGACAACGCTGCTAGCAAGAGGCTCCTAGGAGGTCCATTGACTTAACATGGCACCTTTCAACGGCCGCTGCGAGGGCTGTGAAGACCGTAGGAACCTGAAATTTGCAGTGTTACTTCCTCTTGCTATTTCTGACAGTACGGTACGCACCAAGAGGCAGGCGCCTTACTAAATTTCTTCAGAAATTTTTCTAGTTAGGCGCCTGCCATAGCATTTGCAATGAGGAGGCAGTGCTGTGCGAAGCACAGCACTGCCTCCCATGCAAATGCATGGAGGCACCTATTACTATTCACCTCTAAACGGACTATTTATTATTCTTTACTTCTTCTTCCGTCACGATTAATGCGGCCCGAACCGTAGCGTGGACCCCCACAATATAGGTATCAAAACCTGCGGCTCGATTACGAGATGTGTGCTACTACATTTATTGGGATTTCGAGTTACCATGGCAACAAAATTAGCGAAAAACCACCCCCAAAAAACCCATAGGAATGAATGGAGTCGGGTCGAAAGAAAGCCTCAAAAAAGCCTCCAAATGACCATTTTCAACGCTGTACTGTATCGTCATGCTTTCACCTACGAACACCATTTAACTTCCAGTTTGTAGATATTTCTGTGAACTACTCAGAAGTGAAAACGGGATGTGGATATCTGTTATCGTCTCCTCACAATTACTCCTCAAAGCTCATGTCCGAAAATCAGTGAAATCATCGTTTACAATGAAAGTCAATGACGGAATTCTCCAACCGCTAGAGTGGGCCACTCTAGCTTTTTTAAAGATTTCAAAACTCCGAACAACTTGACCTTACTCGCTCAATTTTCACTCTATGTAGACAAATTATACATCAAAATGTAGGTATTTTTGTCAGGATTCGGGAAATGTAACCCTCATTGGTGTGGCATTTATAGATTTTTCGCAAATCACCTCAGACCGACACAAACCCGAAACCTCCCCCATTCATTTCCTATGGAGCGGTTTTGAAAAATGACGTCTAAAAATCCAAAACATCACATGTTTTCGCATCGTCGCTACTCCTAAACCGTTTTATGTACAGACATGAGACTTTCACACATGAATGTCCCAACCCTTCTGGCACTCACAAAAAAGGAATTTTGTGGATAACTGTTACGGTTTTTCCGCAGGAACAATTTGTTCGGGAGTAGCGAATGTGCAAAATCCTAAAAATGCTTTGGAGCTGCATTTTCCCACATCATCCACTTTTTTACATCGTCGCTGTGTCTACACCGATTTTTGTACAAACATAAAAATGAGCTTCATGGTCCTCAAAAGCCTGCTGATACTCATGGTGAAAGAATTATTTTGATATCTCTTATACTTTTTGAGTTACAGCGATTTGTTCGGGACCCTCTTTAGAGGATTTCTGAAAATCCATAAAAATCCCATTTAGATCATAATTTTTTACGCCTTTATTAAACTTTTTCTAGCAAAAAACGATAGGTTTTCTTCTTCCCCTATCCGTTACGAACTAAACGCAGAAAAAATTACGTCTCTACCATTTACGGATGAAGAGATATCAAGCGTTGTTTGGGGCAAAGTTCTCCATTATAATCCAATAGGACTTTTTGTGAGCAAAGTCTCTGCACTTTGGTGCAGAGACTTTGGGCGCTGCAGGTGTGTGAGTGAGTTTCCATGACAACGGAACTCTGAGGCCAAGAGGGAGAAGTTCCATTAGGATACAATGGCAACTTTCGACGCCCGCTGCAGCGGCTGTGATTAATGTAGGAATCTGAAATTCGCACAGTCACTTCCTCCTAACATTTTAAAATTTTCATGTGACTTTCAGCCATGTGTCAGTTTTCTGTCCCATTTGGGATTTCACATGCTTTCCTATTGGGCCTTTAGTTCCAACAGGACCTGGCATGATAACCAGACACGACCCAATTGGCCAATACAGCACCACCCACATGTGGGAAATGGCACTACTGACCATTTTGGTCAAATGTTGAGTTCTGGGCCCAGATGTGGTGAGGCTGAGTTGCTAAAGGAGGCCAATCTGACCCATGAACTTTGGTCACGTTTGGTGACATTAAGTATTGGCACCCCTATTTGAGACACTTCCCAGTACAGGATTTGGACCAAACTGACAAAGTACAATTACCCGGTGATACTGAACACAACCATGCTAGCGGCTAACGGTTAGCATGTTGCTAACCGGAAGTAGCTCTAGGAAGGTCTCACCAACTTTTGCTTCATATAGTTTGTTCTTCCTTTAGAGAGAAAGCTCCACAAGAAATTTGGGCTACGTGGCATAAAGCATCTCCAAGCTATGAGGTGTCAAACATCCAATGCTTTTCAATGGGAGACCAAACCCCTTATGTTCCCAATACTGCATGCCCTTATATGGCGCTACAGTATAGCTCAGATGGAAAGTGCAGGCTTTGCATGCAAGAGGTCGTGGGATCGATTCCCGGCGTGGGAGACTAAGAGTTTTGTATTATAATCCCCACAGTGTGTATTTTAAAACATGTGTGCTGATCCCATGAAGTATTTTTTTTTACCACCCGCCATTTTGAGTTACCATGGCAACGTTATAAACAACGTTTTTTCTCCCTATTTGAGGCTCATCAAGGTACAGGATTTTGACCAAACTAACAGAGTACACTCAATCAGTGATACCAAACACAACCATGTTAGCGGCTAATGGTTAGCATGTTGCTAACCGGAAGTAGCTCTAGGAAGCCTGTACAAACTTCTGCTTGACAGATTTGGTGAATTTTAGGATTTTCTCCCATTTTAGTTACTTCTCGGTACAGGATTTCAACCAAACTAACAGAGTAACATCACCCGGTGATACTGAATACAACCATGCTAGCGGCTAACCGTTAGCATGTTGCTAACCGGAAATAGCTTTAGGAAGGTCCTACCAACTGCTGCTTAGCCAGAGTTCTTCTGCCTTTACAGACAGAGAGAGCTGCAGCTGTCAGTGAGTCTCCATGACAACGCTGCTAGCAAGAGGCTCCGAGGAGGTTCATTGACTTAACATGGCACCTTTCGACGGCCGCTGCGGGGGCTGTGAAGGCCGTAGGAAGCTGAAATTCGCAGTGTTGCTTCCTGTTGCTATTTCTGACGGTACGGTACGCACCAAGTGGCAGGCGCCTTGCTAAATTTCTTCAGAAATTTTTCTAGTTAATATTCTTTATTTTTCTTCCTTCACGATTAATGTGGCCCGAACCGTAGCGTGCACCCCCACAATATAGGCATCAAAATCTGTGGCTAGATCTCGAGATGTGTGCTACTACTTTTATTGGGATTTCGAGTTACCATGGCAACAAAATTAGCAAAAAACTACCCCCAAAAAAACCCATAGGAATGAATGGAGTCGGGTAGAAAGAAAGCCTAAAAAAAGCCTCCAAATGACCATTTTCAAAGCTGTACTGTGTCGTCATGCTTTCACCTACGAACACCGTTTAACTTCCAGTTTGTAGATATATCAGTGAACTACTCAGAAGTGAAAACGGGATGTGGATGTCTTTTATCGTCTCCTCACAGTTACTCCTCAAAGCTCATGTCCAAAAATTAGCGAAATCATCGTTTACAATGAAAGTCAATGACGGAATTCTCCAACCGCTAGAGTGGCCCACTCTAGCTTTTTTAAAGATTTCAAAACTCTGAACAACTTGACCTTACTCGCTCAATTTTCACTCTACGTAGAAAAATTATACATCAAAACGTAGGTATTCTTGTCAGGATTTGGGAAATGTAACCCTCATTGGTGTGGCATTTATAGATTTTTCGAGTTACCATGGCAACAAAATTAGCGAAAAACCACCCCCAAAAAACCCATAGGAATGAATGGAGTCGGGTAGAAAGAAAGCCTCAAAAAAGCCTCAAAATGACCATTTTCAAAGCTGTACTGTGTCGCCATGCTTTCACCTATGAACACCGTTTAACTTCCAGTTTGTAGATATATCTGTGAACTACTCAGAAGTAAAAACGGGATGTGGATATCTGTTATCGTCTCCTCACAAGTACTCCTCAAAGCTCATGTCCGAAAATCTGTGAAATCATCGTTTATAATGAAAGTCAATGACGGAATTCTTCAACTGCCAGAGTGGCCCACTCTAGCTTTTTTAAAGATTTCAAAACTCCGAACAACTTGACCTTACTCGCTCAATTTTCACTCTACGTAGACAAATTATACATCAAAACGTAGGTATTTTTGTCAGGATTCGGGAAATGTAACCCTCATTGGTGTGGCATTTATAGATTTTTCGCAAATCACCTCAGACCGACACAAACCCGAAACCTCCTCCATTCATTTCCTATGGAGCGGTTTTGAAAAATGACGTTTGAAAATCCAAAACATCCCATGTTTTCGCATCGTCGCTACTCCTAAACCGTTTTGTGTACAGACATGAGACTTTCACACATGAATGTCCCGACCCTTCTGGCACTCACAAAAAAGGATTTGTTTGGATAACTGTTATGGTTTTGCCGCAGGAACAATTTGTTCGGGAGTAGCGAATGTGCAAAATCCTGAAAACGCTTTGGAGCTGCATTTTCCCACATCATCCACTTTTTTACATTGTCACTGTGCCTACACCGATTTTTGTAAAAATATGAAAATGAGCTACATGGTCATCAAAAGCCTGCTGATACTCATGGTAAAATAATTATTTTGATATCTCTTATACTTTTTGAGTTACAGCGATTTGTTCGGGACCATTTTTAGAGGATTTCTGAAACTTCATAAAAATGTCCTTTAGATCATAATTTTTTACGCCTTTATTAAACTTTTTCCAGCAAAAAACGATAGCTTTTCTTCTTCCCCTATCCGTTACGAACGAAACGCAGAAAAAAATTACGTCTCTACCATTTATGGATCAGGAGATATGGAGCGTTGTTCGAGGCAAAGTTCTCCATTATAATCCAATAGCAGCCTCTGACACAAAGTGTCTGCACTTCAGTAGGCTGGCCCGCTGCAGCTGTGTCAGTGAGTTTCCATGACGACGGAACTCTGAGGTCCAGAGGGAGACGCTCCATTGAGATAGAATGGCAACTTTCGATGCCCGCTGCAGCGGCTGTGATTAATGTAGAAATCTGAAATTCGCACAGTCACTTCCTCTTAACATTTTAAAATTTTAAAGTGACTTTCAGCCCTGTGTCAGTTTTCTGTGCCATTTTGGATTTCACATGCTTTCCTATTGGGCCTTTGCTTCCAACAGGACCTGGCATGATAACCAAACACGACCCAATTGGCCAATACAGCACCACCCACCTGTGAGAAATGGTGCTACACGTCATTTTGGTCAAATGTTGAGTTATGGGCCCAGATGTGGTGAGGCTGAGTTGCTAAAGGAGGCCAATCTGACCCATGAACTTTGGTCACGTTTGGTGACATTAAGTATTGGCACCCCTATTTGAAGCACTTCCCAGTACAGGATTTGGACCAAACTGACAGAGTACAATCACCCGGTGATACTGAACACAACCATGCTAGCGGCTAACGGGTAGCATGTTGCTAACCGGAAGTAGCTCTAGGAAGGTCTCACCAACTTTTGCTTCACAGAATCTGTTCTTCCTTTAGAGAGAAAGCTCTACAAGAAATTTGGGCTACGTCGCATAAAGCATCTCCCAGCTATGAGGTGTCAAACATCCAATGCTTTTCAATGGGCGATCAAACCCCTTATGGTCCCAATAATGCAAGCCCATATATGGCGCTACAGTATAGCTCAGATGGAAAGTGCAGGCTTTGCATGCAAGAGGTCGTGTGATCGATTCCCGGTGTGGGAGACTAAGAGTTTTGTATTATAATCCCCACAGTGTGTATATCAAAACATTTGTGCTGGTCCAATGAAGTATCTTTTTGTACCACCCGCCATTTTGAGTTACCATGTGCCATTTTGAGTTACCATGGCAACGTTATAAACAACGTAGTTTCTCCCTATTTGAGACACTTCCCAGTACAGGATTTGGACCAAACTGACAGAGTACAATCACCCGATGATACTGAACACAACCATGCTAGCGGCTAACGGTTGAGCATGTTGCTAACTGGAAGTAGCTCTAGGAAGGTCTCACCAACTTCTGCTTCACATAGTCTGTTTGTACTTTAGAGAGAAAGCTCCAAAAGAAATTTTGGCTACGTCGCATGAAGCATCTTCAAGCTATGAGGTGTCAAACATCCAATGCTTTTCAACGGGGGACCAAACCCCTTATGATCCCAATAATGCATACCCATATATGGCACTACAGTATAGCTCAGATGGAAAGTGCAGGCTTTGCATGCAAGAGGTTGTGGGATCGATTCCCGGTGTGGAAGACTTGGAGTTTTGTATTATAATACCCATAGTGTGTATATCAAAACATGTGTGCTGATCACATGAAGTATTTTTTTGTACCACCCGCCTATTTGAGTTACCATGGCAACATTATAAATGATGTATTTTCTCCCTATTTGAGGCTCATCCCAGTACAGGATTTGGACCAAACTAACAGAGTACACTCACCCAGTGATATCATACACAACCATGTTAGCGGCTAACGGTTAGCATGTTGCTAACCGGAAGTAGCAATAAGAAGCTTGTACAAACTCCTGCTTGACAGATTTGGTGAATTTTAGGATTTTCTCCCTTTTTAGGCACTTCTCAGTACAGGATTTCAACCAAACTAACAGAGTAACATCACCCGGTGATACTGAACACAACCATGCTAGCGGCTAACCGTTAGCATATTGCTGAACGGAAATAGCTTTAGGAAGGTCCTATCAACTTCTGCTTAGCCAGAGTTCTTCTGCCTTTACAGACAGAGAGAGGGCTGCAGCTGTCAGTGAGTCTCCATGACAACGCTGCTAGCAAGAGGCTCCTAGGAGGTCCATTGACTTAACATGGCACCTTTCGACAGCCGCTGCGGGGGCTGTGAAGACCGTAGGAAGCTGAAATTCGCGGTCTTGCTTCCTGTTGCTATTTCTGACAGTACAGTACGCACCAAGTGGCAGGCGCCTTACTAAATTTCTTCAGAAATTTTTCTAGTTATTCTTTATTATTCCACGATTAATGCGGCCCGAACCATAGTGTGCACCCCCACAATATAGGCATCAAAACCTGTGGCTCGATCTCGAGATGTGTGCTACTACTTTTATTGGGATTTCGAGTTACCATGGCAACAAAATTAGCGAAAAACCAACCCCCAAAAAACCCATAATAATCAATGGAGTCGGGTAGAAAGAATGCCTCAAAAAAGCCTCAAAATGACCATTTTCAAAGCTGTACTGTGTCGCCATGCTTTCACCTATGAACACCGTTTAACTTCCAGTTAGTAAATATATCTGTGACCTACTCAGAAGTGAAAACGGGATGTGGATATCTTTTATCGTCTCCTCACAGTTACTCCTCAAAGCTCATGTCCGAAAATCAATGAAATCATCGTTTATAATGAAAGTCAATGACGGAATTCTCCAACCGCTAGAGTGGCCCACTCTAGCTTTTTTTAAAATTTCAAAACTCCGAACAACTTGAGCCTACTCACTCAATTTTTACTCTACGTAGACAAATTATACATCTAAACGTAGGTATTTTTGTCAGGATTCGGGAAATGTAACCCTCATTGGTGTGGCATTTATAGATTTTTCGCAAATCACCTCAGACCGACACAAACCCGAAACCTCCCCCATTCATTTCCTATGGAGCGGTTTTGAAAAATGACGTCTAAAAATCCAAAACATCACATGTTTTCGCATCGTGGCTACTCCTAAACCGTTTTATGTACAGACATGAGACTTTCACACATGAATGTCCCAACCCTTCTGGCACTCACAAAAAAGGAATTTTGTGGATAACTGTTACGGTTTTTCCGCAGGAACAATTTGTTCGGGAGTAGCGAATGTGCAAAATCTTAAAAACGCTTTGGAGCTGCATTTTCCCACATCATCCACTTTTTTACATCGTCGCTGTGTCTACACCGATTTTTGTACAAACATAAAAATGAGCTTCATGGTCCTCAAAAGCCTGCTGATACTCATGGCAAAAGAATTATTTTGATATCTCTTATACTTTTTGAGTTACAGCGATTTGTTCGGGACCCTTTTTAGAGGATTTCTGAAAATCCATAAAAATCCCATTTAGATCATAATTTTTTACGCCTTTATTAAACTTTTTCTAGCAAACAACGATAGCTTTTCTTCTTCCCCTATCCGTTACGAACTAAACGCAGAAAAAATTACGTCTCTACCATTTATGGATCAGGAGATATGAAGCGTTGTTCGGGGCAAAGTTCTCCATTATAATCCGATGGGACTTACTTTGAGCAAAGTGTCTGCACTTTTGTAGACAAGCCGCTGCAGGTGTATGAGTGAGTTTCCATGACGACGGAACTCTGAGGGCCAGAGGGAGACGCTCCATTGAGATACAATGTCAACTTTCGACGCTCACTGCAGCGGCTGTGATTAATGTAGAAATCTGAAATTCGCACAGTCACTTCCTCTTAACATTTTAAAATTTTCGTGTGACTTTCAGCCATGTGTCAGTTTTCTGTCCCATTTGGATTTCACATGCTTTCCTATTGGGCCTTTGCTTCCAACAGGACCTGGCATGATGCCCAGACATGACCCAATTGGCCAATACAGCACCACCCACATGTGGGAAATGGCACTACTGACCATTTTGGTCAAATGTTGAGTTCTGAGCCCAGATGTGGTGAGGCTGAGTTGCTAAAGAAGGCTAATCTGACCCATGAACTTTGGTCACGTTTGGTGACATTAAGTATTGGCACCCCTATTTGAGGCACTTCCCAGTACAGGATTTGGACCAAACTGACAGAGTACAATCACCCGGTGATACGGAACACAACTATGTTAACAGCTAACTGTTAGCATGTTGCTAACCGGAAGTAGCTCTAGGAAGCTCGGACAAACTTCTGCTTCACAGAGTCTGTACTTCCCTTAGAGAGAAAGCCCCACAAGAAATTTGGGCTACGTCGCATAAAGCATCTCCAAGCTATGAGGTGTCAAACATCCAATGCTTTTCAATGGGGGACCAAACCCCTTATGGTCCCTATAATGCAAGCCTATATATGGTGCTACAGTATAGCTCAGAGGGAGAGTGCAGGCTTTGCATGCAAGACGTTGTGGGATCGATTCCCTGCATGGGAGACTTAGGTTTTATATTATAATCCCCAGAGTATGTGTATATAAAAACTGTGCTGATCCCATGAAGTATCTTTTTGTACCACCCGCCATTTTGAGTTACCATGCGCCATTTTGAGTTACCATGGCAACGTTATAAACAACTTATTTTCTCCCTATTTGAGGCACTTCCCAGTACAGGATTTGGACCAAACTGACAGAGTACAATTACCCGGTCATACTGAACACAACCATGTTAGCGGCTAACTGTTAGCATGTTGCTAACCGGAAGTAGCTCTAGGAAGCTCGGACAAACTTCTGCTTGACAGATTTAGTGAATTTTAGGATTTTCTCCCTTTTTAGGCACTTCTCAGTACAGGATTTCAACCAAACTAACAGAGTAACATCACCCGGAGATACTGAACACAGCCATGCTAGCGGCTAACCGTTAGAATGTTGCTAACCGGAAATATCTTTAGGAAGGTCCTACCAACTGCTGCTTAGCCAGAGTTCTTCTGCCTTTACAGACAGAGAGGGCTGCAGCTGTCAGTTAGTCTCCATGACAACGCTGCTATAAAGAGGCTCCTAGGATGTCCATTGACTTAACATGGCACCTTTCGACGGCCGCTGCGAGGGCTGTGAAGACCGTAGGAACTTGAAATTTGCAGTGTTACTTCCTGTTGCTATTTCTGACGGTACGGTATGCACCAAGTGGCAGGCGCCTTGCTAAATTTCTTCAGAAATTTTTCTAGTTATTAATTATAATTTGCTTTATCATTTTAATAATAGATCATCCAAACTCAAATGGTAGCAAAAACTAATACAATTCAAATGGTTATGATCCCAGGGCTATAAGCCTGTAACGATTAACACTAACAATGCATTTATTAATTAGCTGTTATGAACTTATTTATGCTGGGAAAATGTGATCTGACTGGTTGTTGACCGATCAGACTTATCCAGCAAACATTGATAACTCAAATTATAACCGCAATTGGACTTTTAACCCTTACTCCTTTACCACAAATTAATGAAAATGTCTTGGTTGATTCAGTTTTTAACTCAAAAAGAGGTACTTCTTTTACTCTTAGAGACCATTCTACTTCTGGATCAAAATAACCACCAACAATTACTATTTCACACGTTATTATTAATTAAACCAAATAATTCCCTGTTACAGTAATTATTATATTTAATAAACACTAAGAAACACTACTCGCTTCTCAAAAAACATGCAAAACAAAATAAATGAAAATAAAACAAGTCAAAATGGATTCAATGAGAGGTTGCTATTGTTAATTCAATTCACAGTTTAACTCTACATTCAAGAAGTCGGCACTTTGACATAGCAGCATTGAAAGACAACATAGCTTTGAGAAAACAGACCTGAAGCTAGATGGAGGATGCTTTGTATTCCACAACAAGCTAAGCCAACTGTTTAGAGCTACTTTGCATCTTCCCAAGATGGCGACTATGACGACATATGACCTACGACCTTGCGTGACGCGAGAGGAGGAGGTCCTAATGACGTATCTAGCGCACACGACTAGGGTAGGGCGGTCTTTGACCAGGAGGCGGTTTCACTCCTGAACAAAGACTTCAAAGAAAAATGCGGGAACCAAATATGCAGACGAAGGAATAAAAAAAAATTAAAGAAAGAAAAAGAAGAGAAAATCGGCTCTCGGCGGAGCCAAAGTATAACCAACCAAACACAGCAGAATCACTTATTACATGCACAATATCAGAAATATTCAACACAGTTAACCAAACTCCATCTTGGAGTAATTAAGCATTAAACTAATTCATAATAAGTTCTGCCCAGGCACAAAATGTCTCCTTATGGATAAGAAAAGAGAAATAAAAAGTAAAATCCTTTTTGTTACTCGGATCTGTGGCTCCAGCAGCCGTTTGGACGGTCCCTCGGGCAACAAGAAGAGGGGGAAACTCCACTCGGTCTCTGGGCTCTGTCCGACGCTTTGTTTGGCCAAAACAACAGCGGGGTTCTTGACGATCACTGGGAGATAGCGGCTCCCAGTAGGATCAAAATTAATTCAAAGTCGACGTCCAGCATAGGAAAACAGGGATAAGTTTGATTCGGAAGTTCTCGGTCCAGCAAGAAATCGAACACGTGCCATGTGGAGGAAATCCCAACAGGAGAGAAATAGCTGTATGTCTCCTCAATTTGGCAAACTGCCAGCAAATAGGAATGATTTGAGAGCACTGGGCGCTTTTATATGATTTCATAGCAACGAGATAACGTTGCTAGGCTGGGAGTCAGTTTTGATCGTGTTGCTTGCTGGGAGCAGGTGATCTGGTCGACCATGTTGCATGCTGGGAGATGGAGTCTGTCACATCATAAGATGACATTACACAGTGGATGACCTGCTCCATAACTCCTCTCATCCTGTTTGCCAGGGCTTTGGAGATGATTTTATAGTGCATAGGAGAGACACAGAGCACCAGTTGCAGATTTCTGGCCCCGCATGCTCTGGGGGGCTGTGTGGAGTTCCTTCAGTCCCAGCTGAGTTTTTGTTTTATCAGAAACCTTGGGTAGCTCATTATAGAACTCCCTTGACAGCTCTTTATTCTAACAAGCAATAAAACTCCACAGCCCTCCTCCTGATCTGACCCGGTTCACTCAATTGTTGACCTGTGTCCGATAGCAAAGAGTGGATTAATTTTCTCTGCCCACATTTCCTCTCCAAATTTAAGAACAAGCTGGACGGCGCATCCATTTTCTTGATGTTTTGAACCCGGGATCTGACTAATGCGCCTTGCACGCACTTTGGTTTCCAGCAGGTTTGCAACTAGCTTTTTAGATCTGATAGCCTCAATATTTATCTTGATTTCCTGTGGTTTCAGTTAGTTGTTCTATCTCCACCATGTTCATCTCCAGATCCTTGATAGACCTGGTAATATCACGAGCAGTGTTGTATAGTAACAAAATAAAAATAATTCACTACTGTATATTTTGGAGTACTTTATACTTTTCTTGAGTATAAAATTTTTTGATAACTTTTACTTTTACTTCACTATATTTCTGAACTTAATTGCATACTTTTACTCCGATACATTTTCAATGTTTGGTTTAGTCACTCGTTACAAAAAAAGCAAGAGAGTGTCGGTTCGGCTCTGCCAGACGTGCGTACATGCACAGGTTCGCCTGGAGCGCCTCTGTTTGAAGCACTAGGCGTGTCATTTCAACACTGCTGTGCGGCAGCGGGGGCGGAGCCTGGTGCTCCACGCAGCCAATCACTAACACGCCTGGCCTTTGATTGACAAGGTAGACACCCCCCTTTAACTCCACTGTCATTGGTTGTGCTGCCTTAAATCCCGCCTTCCCTCTTCCTGATTGGCTGTTTTCTATTGCGTGTGTTTGTGTGTGTGTGTGTGTGTGTGTGTGTGTGTGTGTGTGTGTGTGTGTGCGTGCGTGCATGTGCGTGGGTGCTTGGAGCGCGAGATTTCAGTTTGATTCTTACTGAAATACTGCCGTTACCACAATTAATACTAGGCTACAAAACTAGTCCCAGTTAAGAAACTAAATATTATCTGCATTAAAATAGGTGAAAGCTGCTGAGTGCCGTTCTGAACAGGAGCGTGAGAGAGTTTTGATTTGTTGAACTGGATAAATGTAAGTAACTAACGTTAATATCTCAAAATAGCATTTAATTCTGAAGTATAACACATTTTATCAACAAAAATCTAATCTCTTTTATAAAACTAAATATTCTGTACCAGGCAGGAGTTCTGAAGACTGCTGGAAAGATGGAAAAGCAAAGACTGCAGGTTATTAAAAATTCTGATTCTTAGCCACAGCCATCTGAAAAAGAAAAGGTGAGGGTTTCCATTTTACCAATATTGCATTGCTATTGTTGCTTTCATTTATAGTTGACCATTTGAGGTAGTTCAGGCATAAATAGCAGGTGTAAATTATTTGGCATAATATACAGTATAAGAACATTAGATGCTGCCTAAACAACTGCTATTCTTGTTTAGACCTTTGCGTAGTTATAATAGTATGATTAGGGTTCCACAAAATAATAGTGCTATTCATTTGACTATTTCTACTTCTAGAATTAGGATAAAGACAAATAAAACAGAGAAACACTATTTACATTGGTTTCATTGTATATAGATTTTCACACTGTCCATTAGTAAATTAGTATAAACCAGGGGCGGACCTACACATTTCTCATTATCAGGGGTTTAGCCCATAAAATATTTCATCATTACAAGGGTAATTTGGTACACCATAAAAGTAAGCAATTATTTAATCTGTAGATGTGGTTGCAAAATTAATTTAATATAGGCCTTTACATATTTTAAAGTTTAATCTGCTGTTCTTTAATAGTCGTACTAGTACATACTAGTACAGTATATTAATATGTTCTCATTTCAATGATGAAATGGACAACCACTCATGTAACAATTCAGTTTTGGTGTAACCAATCTTACTCAAAGTACAGTATTGGGTCCACCATGCTGCTTATGTATTAAGATTTACTGCACATTTAAACATTGACAACTTACTATTGTTAGGGAAATAATTAGTTGTCTGAGAAGATGTAGGTAAGGAGAAGCTGTTATCTACACTTCAGATATATGATGTAAGAAATGTGTTTGGAATGTTAAAGGCATACTATGCAACATTTTTCAGTTAATTAATGTGTTCCATACCGTTTTGGATGATTAAATGAGTCATTTCAGGTCGAACTAAGGTTTTCTTGGCCGCCCTGGTGGTCTGTGGGGGAAATACCGCACTTGCAATTGCAAGAGCCCTCGGCCCGCACTCACAGGCTCAGTAGTCTCGTGTGCATCGCTTGAATCGGTCTTGCTTTACGGAGAGAACTGCTACACGCCCCCAGTGAAAGGCATGCTCGTTGCTAGATTTGTGCAGTTATTATGGCGGAACCAGCGAGAAAACAGCGAAAGCCCATGTCGGAGCAGGCAAGAAAGAGGAAAATGGCTCTGGACAGAGAGAAGAGTCCTACACGGGTGAACATCGGGCAAGCTTTTTCAGAATGGCAAGAACTAAAAGAAAAAGAAGGCTGCAAAGCTGACGCGGACCTCGCGTTTCTGCTGATGCGATTGTAAGTAACATTGTAGGGTTTCCCTCACTCTACCGCCTGGCCAACATTCCAAAAAAAAAAAACTAACTCCATATGCGTGCAAAGCTTGCAAAGCTTGTCTCCCCCGCTCTGCCGGTCGCGCAAAGCTTGTCTCACCCCCCGCTCTGCCGGGAGCGCAAAGCTTGTCTCCCCCCCACCCCCACCCCCGCTCTGTCGGTCGTGCAAAGCTTGTCTCCCCCCGCTCCATCGCGCTAAGCTTGTCTCCCCCCGCTCCGCTCATCCGGTAAGCAAATTCCTAGGAGAAACACTGCATTGGAATGGTTTCTCTCTGTGTGCATGTTCATACTTTCACTGTGTTAGTAGACATGGTGATTCGTTGCGTTCGCCTGTCTGCTAAGCTCAAAACAACCGCGCCTGGCTTGACGGAGCAACCAGAACAGCTGAGCATATTTACGACAGTGCACCACTTTTACTTTCGCCCTCTGGGGGGAGCCTCGCTGGAAAATCAACCCCGGTTGCATAGTATACCTTTAAGATAAATTACATGAAATGGGCTACACAGAGCAACTGCAACCCAATAGTACATTTGTTGAAATTTGAATTTAATATTTGAAATGCTGTTAGTATCAGTTACACTTCTACTTCCAGTGCAGAGTAAATATGATAAATGTATCTGTCAAATGTATAATTGAATGTATAATTTTGCTGTTTTATAATTCAGACAGAGTATCTTAGATAAAAAAAACGAGGGTGGGGTTTATCTCTGTGCATTTCTATATATTCTAAAGAAAACACAGGATAAATCTAAACAACAGACATATGTTGACTACATTTGGTTTAATAGGCTAATGTATATATATATATATATATATATATATATATATATATATATATATATATATATATACACACACACACACACACACACAAACTGCTCCATTTGTCTTTCTTGTAAGCAAGAGAGATAATTCCTGTTAAATGTTGTAATAGCAACCCTTGTGCATCAGTGCCCTAACCCTAGTTCTGTGTCTTTAGGGAAATTATTCCTCACTTTTATCAATATAGCTAGTCTAACTATTGCCATCATGAAGGTTTTACAAATGCACAAGGTTTTATCAAGTGAAAACATTTCAATCTGTTTGTCACTGCTTTTGGATGGGCCTCGGGGGAGTGGTGGCCGAGTGGTTAGAGCAGCGCGCCTGAGGCTGGGGAACATTCGGCCGGGTGGGAGGGGGAAGAAGGGGGAAAGGGGGGGAAGAAGGGGGGAGAAAGGGGGGGAAGAAGGGGAAGGGAAAAAAAGGAAAAAGAGAGAAAAACGGAGAATGTTTTGGCATACTTCTGTATAATAAACATTTCTATAGTCCTCTGAATGTAAACTGGAAGATTTTAAAACATTGACCGATGTCCGACATGTCATGAACGGGATACGAACCCGCGCGCATATATATATATATATATATATATATATATATATATATATATATATATATACAGTACATATATGTGTACATATGTTACTGCAGAGGAATCGTCTTGCTGATTGCTGACTTCCTGCTGACTTCCTGTTTGCGGTAAGGCGTATTGTGTCACTTACTGTTGTTGCTGTGTGAATGACGGATTTTTGCTCCAGGCTCTCTCGCTTTTTATCTTTAAACCTCTTTGCTGTAACATCTGTTTCCAAACATAAGCACTTTTAAAAATTTTCTGTGGCTGTTCATCACATTTGGGAACTCCTTGTGTTTCACACGGTTTGTTCTTTGGCGTGATAACAGGGCGCTAGCCTAGCTTTAGACTAGCGTTAGCCAAGCCTTAGCCTCATAATGGCTTCTCCGTCTCTGACTAAGTCTCCTATCTGCTGCTCTCTGTGTCAGATGTTCAGCTATTCCTCTGCCTCCTTTAGTGATAATGGTACATGTAATAAATGTAGTGTTTTTGTAGCTATGGAGGTGAGGGTGTCAGAATTGGAGACCCAGCTCCGTGCTGTTGAAAAACCAGCTGATAGCCGCTCCTTTGCTAGCGCGGAGCCGCATAGAGTAACTTCACGTAGCGAACTAACATCTGCACTCGAACAGCCGGTTATGCAGGCTGGCTGGGTGACGGTTCGTAGGAAGTGTTTGAACTGTTTAGAAGCAGTAGAGCTTTCTGAGCTATCTAAAATTTTAGCTTCATCTAAACCTTCTACCTGTATGTTAGACCCAATCCCAACCAAGTTGTTTAAGGACATATTCCCTTTGATCAGTAGCACTATTTTAGACATGATTAATCTATCCTTAGTAAATGGATATTTACCACAGGTTTTTAAAGTAGCTGTTATTAAACCCTTACTTAAAGGTTTAATAACTTTTACTTACCTTTACTTGATCAAATGAGTTAGTAAACTACAGACCTATATCTAATCTTCTTATCTAAAATTCTTGAGAACATAGTTGCTAATCAACTTTGTAAACATTTACAAAGCAATGACCTAGTTGAGGAGTTTCAGTCAGGCTTCAGAGCTCATCATAGCACTGAAACAGCTCTGGTGAAGGTCACTAATGATATTCTCATGGCCTCAGATAATGGACTTGTGTCTGTACTTGTCCTGTTAGATCTCAGTGCTGCATTTGATACAGTTGATCACAATATTCTCCTACAAAGACTTGAACATACTGTAGGGATTAAGGGGAAAGCATTAGGCTGGTTTAAATCTTATCTGTTAGACAGATTCCAATTTGTTCATGTTAATAATAAATCTTCCTCAAACTCTAGGGTCACCTGTGGAGTACCACAGGGTTCTGTCCTTGGACCAATTCTCTTTACTATATATATGCTTCTGATCGGCAAAATTATCAGACAACATGGGATTCATTTCCACTGTTATGATGATGATACTCAGCTATATTTATCCATAAATCCTGATGAATCCAATCAATTACTTCAACTGCAGTCATGTCTTGATGACATCAAAAGCTGGATGACTTTAAATTTCCTGCATCTAAATTCTGACAAGACTGAAAATGTAATCTTTGGGCCACAGTCCTCAAAAAATAAACTTCTTAACCAATCACTTAATCTGGGTGGCATTAACTTGGCCTCTAATAATAAAGTTAAAAATCTTGGTGTTATTTTTGACCAAGACATGTCATTTAAATCCCATATTAAACAGGTTTCCAGAGTTTCCTTTTTTCACCTCCGGAATATCGCCAAAATTAGAAACATTCTGTCCAGGAGTGATGCTGGAAAAACTGGTTCATGCATTTGTTACTTCAAGGCTGGACTATTGTAATTCTTTACAATCAGGAAGTCCACAAAATGCAGTTCAAAGCCTTCAGCTGATCCAAAATGCTGCAGCAAGAGTTCTGATGAAAATCAAGCGGGATCATATTTCTCCAATTTTAGCTCCCTTCATTGGCTTCCTGTTAAATCAAGAATAGAATTTAAAATTCTTCTTCTAACGTATAAAGCCCTTAATAATCAAGCTCCATCATATATCAGAGCTCTGATTACCCCGTATGTTCCTAACAGAGCACTTCACTCTCAGACTGCAGGTCTGCTGGTGGTTCCTAGAGTCTCTAAAAGTAGAATGGGAGGCAGATCCTTTAGCTATCAGGCTCCTCTCCTGTGGAACCAACTCCCAGTTTTGGTCCGTGAGGCAGACACCCTGTCTATTTTTAAGACTAATCTTAAAACTTTCCTTTTTGACAAAACTTATAACTAGAGTGGCTTATGTTACTCTGAGCTACCTTTATAGTTTTACTGCTATAGGCTTAGGCTACTGGAGGATATCAGGATCTAATTTCTCACTCTATAGAGTTCTACTGTTCTTCAATTATGCATTATGTGTTGTCATTTCTGCTTTAACTTTCTGTTCTCTCTCTTTTCTCTTCATAGTAGGTACACCTGGTCTGGCGTTCTGTTAACTGTGACATCATCCAGAGAAGACTGCTCAACCGCTACTACCATCTAATGTAAAACAGATTACTGGATCAATGTGTGCTTCTGTGCTTTTTTGTCTCTCTTGTTGTGTCTCTGCTCTGTCTTCTGTAACCCCAAGTCGGTCGAGGCAGATGACCGTTCATACTGAGCCCGGTTCTGCCGGAGGTTTTCCTTCCTGTTAATGGGGAGTTTTTCTTCCCACTGTCGCTTCATGCTTGCTCAGTATGAGGGCATGCAGCCATGTACAATGCAGACGACTCTCCCTGTGGCTCTACGCTTCGCCAGGAGTGAATGCTGCTTGTCGGGACTTTGATGCAATCAACTGGTTTCCTTATTTCTGTGTAATCTGACCCAATCTGTATAGTATGATTGAACTTGACTTTGTAAAGTGGCTTGAGATGACATGTTTCATGATTTGGCGCTATATAAATAAAATTGAATTGAATATATGTTTGTTTGTATATATATATATATATATATATATATATATATATATATATATATATATATATATATATATATTACATATATGTGTACATATGTTTGTATTTTTGTTACTTTAATAAATCAATCCCCATTTCGAACACACTGTTTAACAGTTTTTTCCCCCCAAAATGATTGCAATCATTACACTTTAAGTAAATGTATAAAACGGCTTTATTTTTCAGTAACAACTGTTGGACAATAAAAGTCATTATGTTTATTCACAGAATGTTTGTGCTGTTCAATGTCAATAACAAAATGAAAAAAGATACAAAAGGTAAAGGTTTAATATAATAAAACCAAATATTTAGACATAAAACTGAATACAAATATGAAATGCTTATATACAATTTTATTTTCCCACCCTCCTCATCTCCTCCAACCACTGCTCCTTTGTAAGGACCTCAGACTGTGGGCAGTAAATCCTCCCACGGTAGTGGCTATGCCCAGTCTCTCCTGTGCGGAAGAGGCCACATTTTTTGCACGTATTAGCCTGTACCGTTCTTTTATATGGCCTCTTTCTTGAGGGTTGGTGGTGACGGCTGGGTTGAGAGGTTCCCTGCATTTGTGCAGGCAGGACAACCTGATATAGAACCACAGGTTGTCCTACCTGTGTGAAGACCTGTTGAGGGACCCCAGAAGCCAAGGGAGCCATGGGTGCACAGCCTGCTGGGACCGGGAGAACCGCTGGGGCCGCAAAGAGCTGCCTTTTTGCAGCACCTTTAGGGAGGATGGAACATGGTGCCTGCCTTTGTTTGGCCTGACCAGCTGTACACTCTGACAGCTGATATTGATGTTCATGCTGCACTGGCACAGGAATGGAAGGCAGCACTTTTGGGTCCAACAATGGTTCTTCCGACACTGGTAAGTTGGTAGGTACAGAAGTTCCCTGAAGCGGCACAGACAGCTCCTGCTTCTTCTGCCTGCCATTGTGCCACTGGATCAGGGTGGTCTGATTAACCTCCACCAGCTAAATCTCTGATCCCTGCATCACTCTGCCATTTCCGATCACCAGCTGACTGATTTTACGATAGTCCCTCAAAATTAGGGACCACCGTGATTCTGTCCCTTTGCCTTTCCATTTCGGGGCTGGGTGCAGACCACAAAGTCTAATAAAAATGGCCTCCACCAACCTACAGCAGTCAGGCCACTGTGCAGGAGCACTGCTAGCACCTAGCACGCAGCGGGTTGTGCTCTCCACACCAGGAGTTTTGGAGGGCTTCTTTGGTGATCGAAAGCGTCCACTCAAAAGTCTCTCCTGGTGGCGTGCTGCATACACAACCCGCTGCTTGTCCCCATCATCCAGCCTCTGCCAGAGCTCCATGATGCGGTCTGCCTGTAGGTTGGTGAGACAGAGCGAGGTCTGCTCCCGAAGCCCCACCAAGTAGTCAGCAAGCATGTCAATGTGCTGGTATCAAGGCACATTCTGGTCTTCAACAGCCTGTGAATATTATTAAGCACAAAAAAGAAAATTACAATTTAAACCTTGAAAACAACCAAACTGATGCTTTAGATGTAATAAACCATGTGAAAATGCACAACAGTAGCAAATAGCTGTTACTGACCATCGTTTCATCTGAGGTATCTCCAGCCTCAGATATGCTGGAGGCCAGCGGGGAGATGCCTGGAGACGCCGTGCAGGGAGCAGGTCTGGAGGAGGGACTGGGGGTCCACTGTGGAGGAGGCGCTGGGAGCTATGAAAGGAAGCCACTGTGGAGGAGGCGCTGAGAGCTGGGAAGGGAGCCACTGTGGAGGAGGCGCTGGGAGAAACCTCCAAATCTATCAGTGTAGGGTCATCTGTGAAGTCAGAGAAGCCCTCATCTTCTTCATCTACCCCCGCATCGTGCTCCTCAATCAAGCGGGCAGTCTCCTCTGAGTCGGGGTTCATGTCCTGCAGTGCCTGACCAGTCTGCTGAAACAGGTACTGCAGTCCGATGAGCTCACCTGAGACAGAACAAAAAACATAATGAACAACACAGACTGGAATATGTAAAACCAAGTAAGCTGTATAAAACATTAATATAATGCCTCAGCTGAGTGTCAACTGTAAAACCTAATTTAATATAGAATGCAAAGATATGGTTGAATCCTTTAAATAAAAATGTTTTTTCCTATGTTCAAGCAACATCTTTATATTATCTATAATGTGCTCAAGTTTACTGTTGTTTTTACTTAATGAGCAAATCCTCCCCTTGTCATGTTATTTTGTATGCTTTATAAAAATAAAGAACATTTATGTAAAAAAAATTTTTTTCACTGAAAGCTGGGGTTATTGTGATGCAGCGTAAGAATTTTAGTGAGGTCACAAACACAGCCTCATACTTTTCCTCTGGCCTAGTAGTAGTGATGTCATTCTTACCTGTGTAACGTGCGGGGGGACAGAACTCAGGTGCCAGCTTTCTGCCAAACAGCTTCTCGTAGTGTTTATTGACAGAATGCAACAAATCACCAGAGTAGCAGCACGACGACGACTTCTTTATCACCTATCCTGGTTCCACCTGTGCAGCCCTATTTCAGGTAAACCTGAAAATTCAGGCTGTTGGCACTGATTCCTAGAAGCAAAGTCAACACATGAAACACATCAAATACACAAACGCACATCAATGACAAAGCACAAATTTTGGTTTAAATAATTTAAATACAAACCTGGTATGAAGCGGTTGAGGTGGAGATGAAAAGACTCCAAGGAAGTTGAGCCTCGGGCACACCTGAAGACCGGCAGCCGCACACCTCCCTTGGTCAGCTCACCGGTTTTGGTGTAGAGAGCGACACCTGCTGGGTCTTGGATGCACTTAACATGTTTTTTTCTGGACCCGCCAGATGTGCTCCATCCTCTCCTGATCAAACAGAGGAACGCCAAGGGAGTCGTTGCCTTGGGGCCCCATCAGTGCAGCAATCAGCTCCTCCAGCAGCCGAACCGTGGTGTCCACTCCTCGTGTCCTCCGTCGGCAGTGGAGAGCCAACTCGTCCTTGGTCAGATGCTTGTCCACATCTGTGGAAGGGAGTCCCTGGGCCGCAATTGCTGAGCCTTGGCTTCACGCAGCAGTGCTAAATCAGCCGCATCCCATTCAAAAATGCACGTTGACATGCGTGACACGTTGACAGCTGATGGGCATCGGTGGTGCATCCCAGGGCAAGCCGCTGCATGAAGTGCCAAATATCCAGCCTCACCACAAGCTGTGGCCACCCGCTGAATCTGGCCTGCAGCTTGGTTGTTTCTGCTGCCTCGGCACAGCAACCGCAGTCCACGTAAAGAGCAACAGGGGGATCCACACCGGCCTGCTGGTACCGCTTCACCAGGCCACTCGCCATCCTGTCTAAACCAGCTCCCTCCTGAGCGGTCAGGACGCTGATTAGAATCTGGCCGTGCTCGTTTCCCACGGAGCTCAGCCAGAGAGCTGTTCCCTTTGCAGTCCCAGCAAGCTTCTTTGTGATCTGAACCACAAGACATGAACAGAGCCACACACAATATGGTTGTGAAATAGCAAAATGCTAAATAACTGAAATGCCAAATGTAGTTAATAGAACCCTATTTTACAGAAAACAAGATTGTTCAAACTTTTTTGTGGAATCCATCTTAAGAATGGTGCCATACGTTGAGGTGATGTGGGCCTTGATGTCGTCGAGCCTTGTCAAAATCTCCTGGCTATAGACAGACAGGAGCCACTTACAGCTGGGGACAACTTCAGGCTCCGGACGCTCAGGGAACGTCACAGGCAGCAGACCCTGGTGCCGGAGGAAGCCCATACACGCAGTGGTGTACATTGACACACGTTGCAGCCACTCCTCTGAGTGGTTCTCCCTCAGCTGCTTTAACACTCGTGTGGGGCTGTTGCCCAGGCCCCTCTCCCGCAGAAGCCGAATCACTCGGACGTCACAGGCATACCTTGGTTACAGATAAAGAAATCAGCAAGATTGTACAGCATTCATTTGGATATGGAAAAAGAAAACTGGACAAAATATTCACTTCTGAGTCATGATGACCCAGAATCCTGACCTGTGAGCCAAGTCTAGTTGTTGGAGGACAGCTTGGCTCCAGGACACGTGTGAGCCTTTACATCTGGTACAAATCAGCATCTCGGTGACCATAATGTAAATGCGGTCAATGTACAGGACCTGCCGCGCCCTTTAGTGAAGCCCTGCCCCAGTGAGCTGATGCCCACCACACGCAGGGTTGGGGCAGACCACCTTGACCTTCCACAACTTGTACGGCATCCACACAAGCAGTGAATGGGCAAAGAAGCAGTCAGGTGAAGGTGGCTGGTGGTAGAGGGGACTCGGCTCCGGTGGGTAGTACCACAGCTTCAGGTTGTCCTGCAGCTGTGGTTTGTCCGTTGCTCCCATCTTAAACAGTCCTTTGCAATCCACCGATGGTCTTCAGGTGGGAAGCCCTCTGACCACAAACGGGGCAGCTGTGGAGTTACAGCAAAAAAAGAAAGAAAAGAAGCAATGTATAATCACGCTTTGCTATCAGAAAAAAAAAATATCAGTGCAAGTAAACTTACAGATACAGGAGCAACCACCGGTATCTCAGGTATTAGGGCTGGTTCCTCGGTTTGGATGTCTACAGCCTGTGCAAAGTTTCATTATCAGATACTTACATTTGTAAAAGAACACTTTATTGTGGCACAAATAATGAAGTGGAGAGCACCAGAAGCTCTGGATGAAAAGGTGATCACTCACTGAGATGGTTGTGCTGACTGCAGAACCAGGCATCTCCGTGTCTTGTGTGACTTGTTTCTGTAAAATAAAGTCTTAAGAAACATTCATAAACAACCCACTTTTCTACAGTAGAATTTTAATTGCAATTTACCTGAGTCATTTTTCTGGCCATGGCCAGATTTGGCTTTGCAGCTGCAAGATGTGCACCACTGAATCTTAGCTTGGTAAACTGACAAACCATAATCAAAGAAATGTATAATGAGTATTAACAACTAAACTAGTACCATGGACAGGTTCATTGGTTGTCACTGCTTGTGGCCTATAGCTCCATGTGCAGCAGGGGATGTGTGCAATGTTACAGCAGTCTGCCGAACACTTGCAGCAGGGGACGTGTGTGAGGTCACAGCAGCCTGGGAAACACTTGTGGTTGATGCCTCTGGTGTTGTAGAAGATGGTTGCTGTTTCAAGACAATTCAAGGCAACAGGAGATACATTAGTGGTCACTTTTGGAGATGATATTTGAACTATACTACTATACTACATAACTATTATGGCTACCCAACCTTCTGGATGTGGAATCCACATAAGCATCTCCTGACACCACCAAACAGGGATTTCTGTCCAGGCTGCATCATTGGACATTTCTCAATCTAAAAACAATTGTAGATTTAACTAAATCAGTTAATATATGTGGTGACATCGTAATTTAATTTCATACTTATCCCATCTTTATTAATGTGTCAAAAGCCAGTTTATGCAGTTAAAATTGGTGACATATTAACCGTGATGTAAACAAAAACAATATAGAAACATACCCTTTGATACAGCTCGTGCCACTTCTTTTGTCTCGGTGCAGGTCTGTTTCCCTGCCCTGCAGGCCATGACCCTGTGGCAGCAAAACTCCTCAGTCGTGCCATCCACACAGTGTCTGGCATTGGCTTGTGTGATTTTGATGCCTTAAGAGAATTTTAAAAATAAAAGGAAGCAAGTCAAGCACTTTTGAAACTCTTATTAAAACTAAAATAATTAAAGTATAACAGCATTATAGGAGTATACTAAATTAATGGGTGTATTTAATATAATATATATAAAATAATTCAAAATATGTACACTTCAACTACCTAATCAGATCGCATCTGAGCTGGTTTAGCATTTCGTTGTCTCTGTAATCAGTGAAAATTATGTTTTATGATAATCAACTTGTAGTTCTCCCAAAACTGCAGACTTTTAACTTCTCGGCTGCTGTCTTAGCCAGCAAACGTTTAAAAAATATTTTGTTGTTAGATAAAATGAATATTATATATATATATATATATATATATATATATATATATATATATATATATATATATATATTTTTTTTTTTTTTTAATACTCGATGGATTATTGAAAACGCTATGACCACGATATCAGTGGTAACTCACTCTGTAGCTTAGCTTAGCTTAGCACCGGCTTTGTTACGGTGGTATTACAGGTATAGCAGTTAAAACGTTATCTTATACTCATGGTAATATCACACAACATTGTAATAAAAGTGCAGATACTTACCATATCGCTAAAAAGACCAACTTCTCTTCTCAACGCGGACTGAATGTATAGTGCTCTGGGAACTTTCCACTCTATGTACCGGTAGCAGCTCCAACTTAAACGCGATTGGTTAAAAGGTTAAACCCGCCCACCCTCAACCCTGAAACGCGATCGGTTGTGGATTTTCACATTTTCAATATTCCTCAGACATTATTGGTCAGTTACTTCAACATTTTTGTCCAAACTGAACATTACTTAAACACCATTGGCCCTAATGTTCAACCCTTTCCCGGCCGATTCTCCGACCGCAGGCGCTCGAGAAGGTTGCAAGTACCCAGTTCGATCCCCACAGCCTGCACTCTGGGTCCCTGAGCAAGACCCTCAACCCCCGATTGCTCCCCAGGCGCCGCACAGTGGCAGCCCACTGCTCCCCCCAGGGGATGGGGGAGCAGTGATCTCCATTGTGAGATCAATAAAGTTCAATTAGTATTATTATTAATTAGTATTTGCATATTGTAGCTTGTTTGATGAGCTTTAGCTCAAAAGTGTGTCAACTCTAAGAATCTTACATCTGGACTAAAAATGGAAAGCCTGTTTTTCATGCCAGGAATCACAGTCAACACTGTGGGCTGAGCACTAGAATTGCCCCTGATCACCACCAACAGGATAAGAAGCTGGTTCAGTAGTAAAGCAGGTTAAATTAACCTTGTGATGTAGGTAGAGCACCTAATAGTAGAGCCGGGAGTCAATTTTCTTAACTAAATGATACCTGCAACCGCAGGTGTATCTATTAGCAAGTTTACCACTTCCTGTAGGTCACTTTATCACTTAACCATGTTCTTAGTATACACCCCCTTTGCCTGCACTTGGTTGTGTACAATTTTAAAGTGCTTAGCACTGACCTTACTTGAAGAAGGAAAACTGAAAGCTTACAAAAAGATTGTATTTTCTGTCTAAACTTGGTCTAAATTTCTCCTGCACTTGGTTGTTTATATTATTTTAAGTGAATATGACTTTCAAAGTTTACCAAAATCTAAAAAATGTCAAACTGCATTTGCTTTGTTTTACTTTTTACTTATACTTCTTATTACATTACTTGAGTACATCTATTTTTACAGTAATTTTCATACTTAAGTACAAGACATTTCAGATACGTTAAGACTTTTACTCAAGTAACATTTCAGTCAGTGACTTGGACTTTTACCAAAGTCATATTTTGGAGAGGTACTTATACTTTTACTTGACTCCGAGATTTCAGTACAACACTGATCACGAGTAACGTTGCGATTGTGCTGCTAACACAGCAGTTTTATTTGAACTTTACTGTAGTCCAACCACTGTTGCAGAGAGGTAAAATCACTTTTTTTCTGTGTAAAACCAGTCCAAAAATAACTCAGAGTCTCTTTAAGAATAGAATAGAATTAAATTGTATTGTCATTGCACTGTCACAAGTACAAGCAATGAAATATGGTTTCTCTGCTTTTAACCCATCCCCTAGGGGAGCAGTGGACTGCCACTGTGCAGCGCCCGGGAACCGTTCTGGGGTTAAGGGTCTTGCTCAGGGACCCAGAGTGCTGGCACTGGGGATCGAACCGGGTACTTGCATCCTTCTCTGAGTGCAAGCACACTGCTCTAACCACTAGGCCAGCACTCCCCAATCATAAGTTAAAACGCAGTTAAAATGCCAGTAAGCACTTTTAGGTAAAATGTTTCTAATAAAAACATTACCTAAAACCAGAGAATGATCCGTGAAACCTACTGGTCAAATCTGACAAGTTTTAAACACATTTAAATGTTGTTTAAAACAATAAAACCGGTCTAGAAGAACTAATGAAATGTGGATTTCTTTCATGTGGGACCATGTGTACTGCCTGGAGCCTGCATGCATCCTCCTCCATACATCCACCAGGCCGTGGGAGGAGACCAGAGCGTGCTGAGCTGCTACATGCACTCTGCATGATTACAAAAGAGTGGTCCTCTGTACAATTAAAATCCCCTCAAATAAAAACGTTATCCTCAGACCCACAATCCCCCAACTTCTCCCCCGCTTTTTCTCTCCATTGGTATTATCAATTAAAACCACATTAAAATTATTAAAATCAGCCCTGACTAAAAGACACCTTCCTGGAACAATGTGTTTTACTTCCAGTGTATGGAGGACCAAGTCTTCCATATTTAAAAATAAATACCCTATATATTTCTGTGATGCTATTTATTTCTGCCTGTTGTTTTTACATTTCTGCCTGTCCTTTTTACATTTCTGTATGCATTTCTGCCTTATTATGCAAATGAGGAGGGGCTGTGTCTTAAGGGCTCAACTTCTGCCCATTGGTTGGTTAGCATTTTACTGCATCGGTTAATTCTACATGGCTTTTCCCCAACATGAAGCATTGTTTAGTAATGTCAAACTCAGCAGGCAGACGTTCAGTGTCTGACCTCTTAAGGGAAGCTGCTAATAGATTGGAAGAATTAGAACGCTGTACATTTGGGATCTGAAATGTTTTTCTGTGGTTTCAGATTCGGCTTTTCCAGATCAATAACTCATTGGCGGATGATCTATTCTACAAAACAGACACCTCTCCGCAACCACAGCAAGGCAGACAGTGAGCTACAACCATAGTTTCCTCAAAACGAGTCTCCCACCGCGCTGGGTGAATTACATTGGACCCTATGCAGAACTCGCTTGATAAGAAAATATTGTAGTTGATTATAAAAGGCACAATATGAATTATCAGATTCACATCCAGGCAATAGAAAACACTACAGATTGTCATTATTCTATCCAGTGGTGGCTGGTGAAAAAAAATCTTGGTGGGATTGGCCAATAGATTTCCCTGCCTAACTCAGTACATGCATATAAATTAAAAGTCGGAAAATTACTACGATTCCACAATAAAAAAACATTGTTCACAAAGGATTATTTTGGTGGTTTTGTCTTATTAATCCTTTTCACAGACTCATGCCAGAGGGTTTGCATACTTTGTACATGTACGTATATTATTACGAAACGAACGTTTATGTCTTGACTTAAATATATATCCTAATTTTTTATTTATATAATGATTTAGGTAGAACAATGACTAGTGCAAAATTAAGTTGTATTTACCGGAGATGAAGTGTAGACTGCAAATTCTGTCGTGGTATGATGGCTCTCACAGTTGACTGGAATTGTCTGCCTGCATCCTTTTCATTGAAATTATCCATTTCTTTCTTCGTCCTTCGGTAAACAAGAGAAACGTACATCCGACGATTTGGAATGCCTCTGTGTGCAACCGGGAGCACAAGTCGTAGGCATTGTTTAGATTCCAAAAATAAACTAAAAGTACACTCTAATTCACCCGTTTTGTCACGCTGGTAGGCGAAAACAGTACTGTTTTTGCCAACCACCGTGACCTGGATGTAGCGCGGATGTAGCCCGTGACGTCACGCGTGAAGTGCACCTATCACTGTGCAGCTAGGGTTATGACTCCAGGAGCCCCAAACCCATTCATTTTGCCGATGCTGATTGGCCAAATATTTATAAATCTTCCCTAGCAACAGTATATGATTGGTTATTTCGCTACACTTGTAGGGCTCCTTGAGTCATAGCCCCACAAGTGTAGAAGAAGAGAAATGATACGTTCTGTTGGTGGAAATGCACTGTTAAATGAGAGTCAATTGATAGAGTCAATTAGTAGAAGCGTTTTAATAATTCTTATTACATGTAGCCATGTACTATTAAGTAAAAACTGACATTAATAATACTTTTAAAATCTATATATATTTTGACTTTTCCCCTCCACATCTAGGGAGGGCAGCACCCGAGCGCCCCCTATGGGCCAGCCGCCACTGATTCTATCCATGTTGGTCTAATTTGTGAATAAGGCGGAGTTTCATCAAGCCAGTTGTCAGGTCTTAATACCTAAAACATCATACAACACATACAAAACCAATTAGTTTGGTTTATCCCAACATTTCCCCCCTCTTTATGGTGTATAATGTCAGATGAAAGATACCATTACAATTTTCACTAAACAGACACTTCATCGATGATTTTCGGCTGCTAGATCATGGAGTAACAGCAACATTACCACGTACACTCGGAGGGGTTGTAAGTTCACACATGGTCGACAAATAACATTTTCTGTTACAATTGTCTTCTTCCTGGTCATCTGCATAGTCACTGGGAGCCAAAAGAGGATACTGTCCCTGCGGAGGAGCTATTGCAGTAGTTATTAACTGGTGCGTTAAACCTCTAAGACATGGGATGTCTTAGAGGTGCACCAGCACCCACAAAGGGTCAAGATGGCGGCAAACTGCCAGTAACATATCTAGAGCAATTCTATTCTGAAAAGCCATGTGTGAAATCGCAGCCAGTTGTCCATGTACTGCTTCAAAACCACTCTGTGTCCTATTTCCTAGTCGTTGAGTAAACATCCAGCATCTATTACTGCTGGAACATCTTGGAGTAGCGGCCTGGGACCCATACACACTACGCAGCTTTGTCCGGACATGTTAGCAGCTTGCTCCACCATTAACATCCAGTTGTTTGTTTGTCCTGAGACTCCTGTTGTGACCTGAAACCATTCATTGGTAGTGAGGGGGCTGTTTATTATTAAGGGTACCACCTCTGAATCTGTTTTGGGTCCCCGTGTGAGTGTTCCTTCTTCAGAGATTTTGTTATTCATTTTGTTTACATTGAAGGCAGTTACATTAGGACAAAATCCTAAATGAACACAAGGGTCCTGTCCGTGTTCTCTCCAAATACAAAGCATTAATACATGACAAGGAGGATTTATGTATTGACCGGAGGATTCAGGTTTTTTTTTTGTTTGTTTTGCAGTGGTTCACTAGTTGTATTGAATGTAAAAAAAAAAAAAATCTTTTCCTGCTAGATGCATTGTCATTCTTCTTTTCCATATTTTAGCTCTATTGGAGTGGCCATATGATCTTTCTGGCCATCGACCAGTGGTTGCACAAACATTTCCCCAATAATGTCTTGACTGTTTCAGGCCAGTACTGACTAAGTACCAATCGTTCCCTTTCCAGGAATCTCCGCTGAAGCCTCCTATCTTTATTTTGCTGATGTCTTGTACCAGAACTGCCTGCAATCTTGTACTGTTATAACAGAAATACAGATCTCCTGTTCTTCTATGTTCTGTTTTTAAACATGGGTTCGGGAAAGTTGTTGATAATTCGGGTGATTTGTCATAATAGTCTATTGTGGTTTCGACCAGACTGAAGAAAACGCACGCGATTAGCAGTAAAAGAGTATTCATTTTCTCTTGTTAGTGTAATACAGCTTAATGCGTCATTCAAGCTGAATTCCTCTACTTGGTTCCGTATCCTCTTTTGCTTCGTCGACTTTCGGATCTCACCGACTCTATATGTCTGGGTCCACCCTATTATTGGACTTATAAGTACTTCCCCTATCGGAGCTTTCACCTTGAATGACCTTTTTACAATGAGATAAATGGATCCAGGTGGACCTTTCTGCTATTTTTACTGCTGTAGGGGTGGTAAGGAGCACTTGAAAAGTCCTTCCCACTTGGGTAAAGTTTCTGTTTCATGGCTACTGTGTCAAGGTTCATCTCAACTCATTTAACACACTAAGTCTCAACAAAGAATTCATTTCAGAACCTTCTTGCTGAACCAGCCTTAAAATACTTCACAAATTTCTAAAACCCCCAAAAACAAAACCCTTAAGTTTGTAAAAGAAAGCTCCACTGTGTATATTTCCAGAATATTGTTGTGATGGTAGTCAGAAGCATCCCCATGTATCTTTTTATCTTATTTTGAAAAGCTCAGCTTGAGAAAAAGGAAGTGTGTGCATACCCCAGCGCACACCATAGACATAATATAAGAGTAGACGCGTCATTGGGCGGGTTCTGCCTATGCTGCGATGCGTCAGAGCGTCCGCCATCTTAAATGTGGCAAATCTGCAGTTACTCAGTCACTTAAACAGTATCAGAGGGACTTTAATCTCTGAATATACTTTGTATTCGTAGTATTTTTTTGTAATATTACAAGTTTATTTTCGTACCCTTTAGCTTCATTCTCCTGAATTTATTCTCCTAAAGAATAAAAATATTTAAAATAATCTAACCTGGCCCTATTACTCCAGGAGTGAAATAATTCTGCAAACTGTGATTATTCTGGAAATGTTCCCCCTTAATTCTCATAATATGATGTTTTTATCATAACATTATCACTTTTGTGTTTGTTTGTTTGTTTATTTTTACTTTATTGACCTAGGACTTTTTTTCTCATATTATTAATTTTACGTCTTTAATACTCACCCAAAAAGTCTGTTCCTAAAGGTTCCCATGTGACACGGTGTGTGTGTGTGTGTGTGTGTGTGTGTGTGTGTGTGTGTGTGTGTGTGTGTGTGTTTATTGCAGCACAGGAATGAGGCATCTTCTCTGATCCACTTTCAAAATAACAGAACCCAACTTTTTTCTGCCACATACAATATGGCGGTGACGTTGACGTGCGAATCTGCGCCCTATGACGCGTCTACGTATATATGTCTGTGGCGCACACAAAGTCGTAATTGGTTGCTATTCAGAAAGTGGGTGTAGCCCAGGGCGGAGACAGGAAGTAGTTCTGTGAATCAGTTTCAGCTTGACATGCATCATTCTCTTATTTATTTATTTTATTTTATTTTCATAATTTCTGCTTGTTTTAACTTACAGCTTTTGTAAGCAACCCTGGTTGTGTTTTATGTCCCCTCTTTGAATCTTGTTTGAAAAAGACAAAAAAAAAAAAAAAAACATTAAACGGTAGTATGCTGTGAACGGTAATTCATTGTTCTTCTTTTTAAAAACATCTCCCCCTGATCATGTAACTGCTCCATACTGCTCTAGATAGAATTTTTATGAATCATTAAACCTTTTTCAGTCATCTAACATTAGTTTAATTGATAATACTCCCCAATACAATCTTAACCTCATCTAATTCATTTTTTAAACAAGTATCTTGTTCTTGGTTCTCGTGTGTTTAGTTTACCCTTGAAAATATTATTATTGTTGCATTTTCTGCGTTCTTACAAATTTAGGATCTGTGTTTGTTAAATTATAATCACCCAGTGATCTATGAATCCTTATTTTATGTTTGCACCTGGCAGATTAAAAATTTCCATTGTAGAATTTGCCTTTTTCATCAATCACTGTCTATTTTAATAATGAAGAAGTAATCCCAACATTTCTCTCATATAATCTGCTAGGTCAGTTTCTTCTTTCAGTTCCCATTTATTCTTAATATATATAGCAGCCTGTACTGCCTGTCAAACAATGTCTCATAGGTCTCATAGCTTTGAGGGTAATATGAACAATGATTCTTTAAGTCTATGTGAAAGCATTGTCCTATCTTTTGATCACTTGGTTTACAAAATGAGTGCCATTGTCACTGTAGATTTCTTCTTTTTTTATATATATACCATATCTAGGTATAAGATCTTTGCACAAAGCTTTAGCTACTGTTACTGCTTTTCCATTTAGAAAAGCATCTATTATCACTAGACAGTACTTTATTCCTTCACTCTGATTTAATTCAATGAAGTCCATGTGAATTATTTGAAATGGGTAGCTTGGAGATGAAAACTTGCCTCAGTTCACAGTGTGAACTGTTGAAAATGCATACTGACGGACTGTGTAAATAGTGGCTTGGTTTCCTTTCATTAATTTGCAGCCTCTGTGAGGGCTACCAGTTCTGCAGCTTGTGCAGAGTATTTAATGGCAGTTTTTCTGCTTTTAAGACTTTTGTTGCTGTAACAACAGCATAACCTGTCTGAGTTTTAACATAGTTGTCTTTTCTTGATGAGCCATCTATGAGAAGAGTTTCTCCCTCGGTTAAGGGTTGATCTTTTAGATCTGGTCTGGATTTAGTCAACTGTTCAGCTGTTTATTGACAGTGATGTTTGCTGCCGGCCGCGATTACTGCATGTACACTTGCTGATAAGGTGCAGGTCACACTATCTAGTTTAGATGAAAAGTAAGCAATTGGCTTCATTCTTGCACCGTGCTGCTCTACTAAAACAGAGGTCATGTAATGGGCTTTGCAGTCTACTATTTGAATAAACGGTTTATTGTAATCCGGCAACGCTAGAGCGGTGTTGGAAACTAAGGCCTGTTTTAGATCACAAAAGGCTTTTTCTGTTTCTGCTGTCCGGTTTAATTGTGTTGACATTTTCAATTCTTGTTTATACATTAGTTTTTGTAGAGGCCCTGCTATTTCCGGGTTCTTCTTTCTGCAGTAGTTTGTGAGGCCTAAAAGGACATCATTTGTGTTTTTGTTACAAGTTTTAGTGCTTGTAGTACAGCTGTCTTCCCTTCCTCTAAGATGGTTCTGCCTTGTGCATTCAGGTTATGACCTAAATATATCACCGTTGTTCTACATAGTTGAAGTTTGTTTTTGCTGATTTTATGGCCTTGGCTGGCTAGATGATCTAATAGGGCTTTTGTATCTGTTTCACAAGCCATAATGCATGAATATAATTATCAGGATGATTGCCTATGCAGTGTGGACAGATATTAGATTGTGCCAGACCCATCTTGAATAATCTTTGTCCTGTGTAGTGTACTCTGTGAAGGATTTTGTATTGTATTAGTTGTAAGTTGGTGTTTCTAGTCAATTTGAAAGTTCTTAGACATATCTGAGCCCATAAGTCTTGTTCAAAGCTGACTGATAGATCCTCTTCCCATTTTATAATAGGAAGAGATATTGAATCATCTATTTTAGTCAGTGTCCTGTATGATTTAGACAGTAGTTTGGGGGGGGGGGGGGGGGGGGGTTTAAATCTAGGAACTCTAATATTTTACTTGGAATTTGTAAACCACCTTTAATATGCTTAATTTTTTTTCTAATTATAGATTTAAGTTGTTCATATTCCAAAAATTTATTTTTACTAATGCCATATTGCATATTTAGTTTGGAAAAATTGATGAACTCGGTTCCATCAAGTAAATGTTCCAGATATTCAATACCTTTATTCTTCCAGTATGTAAAGTTTATCATATTATTATTTTGTAGGATGTCAGGGTTGTTCCAGATGGGTGTACGACTGCATGGGATAAGTGACGACTTTGTCATTTTAAGAAACTCCCACCATGCTGTCAGAGTAGAGCTGATATTGATATTTTTAAAGCATGTATGCCATTTTATATTTTGAGTTAATAAACGGCAAATCTGAAATCATGATATTATTGCATATTTTCTGTTCTATATCTATCCAGGGCTCGTCTAAAGGATTATGCTTTATCCATTTAGTGATATATTGTAGTCTATTTGCCAAGTAGTACTTATGGAAGTTAGACAGATCTAGTCCCCCTCTGTCTTTAGTTTTCTGTAGATGTAACTTCTTAAAAGCTGCTGGACCCCGTCCATTCATTTTTCTTCCTTTGGGTGCGGCAGTCAAAGTGAACATTGGTTTGTCAATGCGTGAACAGTCTGGTATAAACTGCTGGTAATACATCACCATCCCCAAAAATGACTTGATCTTTTTTTGTGAGGGTGTAACACCATCCTCCATCATCAGATCAGACTCTGCCATAGCAACAACTGCTTGCTTCAAGCCATGGACATGCAGCCTGCTGAAGACAATCTCGAGCCTCCTCAGAGCTTCTGCCTCATCAGGAGCATATACAAGCAAATCGTCCAAATAACAAAGCAGCGTCAAGAAGTTCTGATCACCAAAGATGTTCATCATGAGGCGCATGAAGTTGGCAGGACTGTTACAGAGGCCCTGAGGCAGCCTGTTAAACTCATACAGCCCCATGGGTGTGGTGAAGGCTGTCAGTTTTTTATCATCCTCTGCCATGGCAATGTTATAAAAACCAGAGGTGAGATCCATGGCACAAAATATGGCACTGCCACCCAAAGCTGTCAAGCAGTCTGATTAATGCGGCAACGGGTGGGCATCCTTAACTGTACGAGCGTTTAGCCAGCGATAGTCCACACAGACCCTTAGATCTCCATTCCTCTTCCACACCAGCACTACAGGAGACGCCCACTCACTGTTGGATTTGCAAATGATTTCCCGTTCTTCCATTTCTGTGAGAACTTGTCGCAGCTTGTGATACTGCCCTGGTGGTACACGTCGATGTGGAAGCCTGAATGGTCGATCATCTGAAAGGCGGATACGATGGACAAAATCTTTGGCCAGCCCACAATCAAGTTTGCTTCTTGAAAAAATGCCTTCGTATTCCTGAATCAGCTGCAACAGTTTTGACTTCCAATAATCAGACTTCAATTCAATTTCAATTTTATTTATATAGTGCCAAATCATGAAACATGTCATCTCAAGGCACTTTACAAAGTCAAGTTCAATCATATTATACAGATTGGTCAAAAATGTCCTATATAAGGAAACCAGTTGATTGCATCAAAGTCCCGACAAGCAGCATTCACTCCTGGGGAAGCGTAGAGCCACAGGAAGAGTCGTCTGCATTGTACATGGCTTTGCTGCAATCCCTCATACAGAGCAAGCATGAAGCGACAGTGGGAAGAAAAACCACCCATTAACGGGAAGGAAAAACCTCCGGCAGAACCGGGCTCAGTATGAACGGTCATCTGCTTCAACCGACTGGGGTTACAGAAGACACAACAGAGACACAACAAGAGAAACAAAAAAGCACAGAAGCACACATTGATCTAGTAATCTGTTCTACATTAGATGGTAGTAGCGGGTGAGCCGTCTTCTCTGGATGATGTCACAGTTAACAGAACGCCAGACCAGGTGTACCTACTATGAAGAAAAAGAGAGAGAGCAAAAAGTTAAAAGCTGAAATGACGACAGTCATTTCAATGTAATACAATGCAAAACTGGAGAACAGTAGACTGAAGAACAGTAGAAATCAGTAGAGTGAGAAAATTAGACCCTGATGTCCTCCAGCAGCCTAGGCCTATCACAGCACAACTATAGAGATAGCTCAGGGTATGAGCCACTCTAACTATAAGCTTTGTCAAAAAGGAAAGTTTTAACATTAGTCTTAAAAATAGATAGGGTGTCTGCCTCACGGACCAAAACTGGGAGTTGGTTCCACAGGAGAGGAGCCTGATAGCTAAAGGATCTGCCTCCCATTCTACTTTTAGAGACTCTAGGAACCACCAGCAGACCTGCAGTCTGAGAGTGAAGTGCTCTGTTAGGAACATACGGGGTAATCAGAGCTCTGATATATGATGGAGCTTGATTATTAAGGGCTTTATACGTTAGAAGAAGAATTTTAAATTCTATTCTTGATTTAACAGGAAGCCAATGAAGGGTAGCTAAAATTGGAGACATATGATCCCTCTTGTTGATTTTCATCAGAACTCTTGCCGCAGCATTTTGAATCAGCTGAAGACTTCGAACTGCATTTTGTGGACTTCCTGATAGTAAAGAATTACAATAGTCCAGCCTCGAAGTAACAAATGCATGGACTAGTTTTTCAGCATCACTTCTGGACAGAATGTTTCTAATTTTGGCGATATTCCAGAGTTGAAAAAAGGAAACTCTGGAAACCTGTTTAATATGGGATTTAAATGACATGTCTTGGTCGAAAACAACACCAAGATTTTTAACTTTATTACCAGAGGCCAAGTTAATGCCATCCAGATTAAGGGATTGATTAAGAACTTTATTTTTTGAAGACTCTGGCCCAAAGATTACAACTTCTGTCTTGTCAAAATTTAAATGCAGGAAATTTAAAGTCATCCAGCTTTTGATGTCATCAAGACATGACTGCAGTCGAAGTAACTGATTGGATTCATCAGGATTTATGGATAAATATAGCTGAGTGTCATCAGCATAACAGTGGAAATTAATCCCATGCTGTCTGATAATTTTGCCAATCGGAAGCATATATATAGTAAATAGAATTGGTCCAAGGACTGAACCCTGTGGTACTCCACAAGTGACCCTAGAGTTTGAGGAAGATTTATTATTAACATGAACAAACTGGAATCTGTCCGACAGATAAGATTTAAACCAGCCTAATGCTTTTCCCTTAATCCCTACAGTATGCTCAAGTCTTTGTAGGAGAATATTGTGATCAACTGTATCAAATGCAGCACTGAGATCTAACAGGACAAGTATAGACACAAGTCCATTATCTGAGGCCATGAGAATATCATTGGTGACCTTCACCAGAGCTGTTTCAGTGCTATGATGAGCTCTGAAGCCTGACTGAAACTCCTCAAGTAGGTCATTACTTTGTAAATGTTCACATAGTTGATTAGCAACTACTTTCTCAAGAATTTTAGATAAGAAAAGAAGATTAGATATAGGTCTGTAATTTACTAACTCATCTTGATCAAGAGATGGTTTCTTAAGTAAAGGTTTAATAACAGCTACTTTAAAAGCCTGTGGTACATATCCATTTACCAAGGATAGATTAATCATGTCTAAAATAGGACCACTGATCAGAGGGAATACCTCCTTAAACAACTTGGTTGGGATTGGGTCTAACATACAGGTAGAAGGTTTAGATGAAGCTAAAATTTTAGATAGCTCAGAAAGCTCTACTGCTTTTAAACAGTTCAGACACTGCGCAGGTTCTAAGGATTCCTCCAATGCTGCCTCACTTACTGAGGATGAGGTAATCATGTTTGGGAGGATGCCAATTATTTTATTTTTAATGGAATCAATTTTATTTATGAAGAATCCCATAAAATCATTACTGCTAAGAGCTAAGGGAATGGATGGATCAACAGAGCTGTGGCTCTGGGTAAGTTTGGCAACTGTACTGAAGAGAAATCTAGGATTATTCTTATTCTCCTCAATTAATGATGAAAAATATGCTGCTCTAACTCTGCGAAGGGTCTTGTTATACAACAATAGACTGTTCTTCCAGATTAAGTAGGATTCCTCTTGGTGTGTAGAGCGCCATTTTCTCTCCAATTTCCTAACATTGTGCTTCAAGGAACGCAGCTCTGAATTAAACCAAGGAGCCAGCTTCCTGTGAATAATCACCTTCTTTTTCAAGGGAGCTACATTGTCTAATGCAGAACGCAATGACGAAGTCATACCGTTTACAAAGACATCTATTTGTGAATTGGAAGAAACAACATTGCTGCCATCTACAGGGCATTTCTGCAATACGGAGGATATTAAAAAGGGGACAGACTCTTTAAGTTTTGATACAGCATTATCCGATAAAGATCTACTATAATGGAACCCTCTTTTGGGGGTGGAGAACTCAGTTAGATTAAACTCAAATGTTATTAAAAAATGATCAGATAGGACAGGGTTGTTAGGAAATACTGTTAATTCTTCACAATCAATGCCATATGTCAGCACAAGGTCTAAAGTATGGAGCCAAGAGTGCGTCGGTTTATGCACATTTTGAGCAAAACCAATTGAATCTAGGATAGTTTTAAAGGCTACACTAAGGTTATCACATTCTGTGTCAACATGGATGTTAAAATCACCCACTATAATAGCCTTATCAGTATTTAACACCAAATCAGATAAGAAATCTGACAACTCATCCAAAAACTGAGTGTAAGGGCCTGGTGGACGATACAAAACAACAAACAGAAGAGGTTTTATTGCTTTGCAGTTTGGATGAGGGAAACTGAGGGTTAAATGTTCAAAAGAACTGTAGTTATTAATTGGCCTGGGACTAATTAATAAATCAGACTGAAAGATGGTTGCCACTCCTCCTCCTCTTTCCACAGATCTGGGAATGTGGAAATTTGAATAATTGGAGGGAGTTGACTCATTTATACTAACGTAGTCCTCTTGTAGGACTACGTTAGTATAAATGAGTCACCTCACAAGAGTCAATGTCCAGGTCTTCCAGCCCCAAGTCACTCAGGGTGTTGCGGAAGCTGGTACAGGGAGAGTCAGAGCCGATTGTTTCGTCATTTTTCAATGTCTGACTATTGGTACTGACTTTAGCGTTTAGCACCTGGTCAGGGGTCACATCCAGGTCTTCAAGGGCTATACAGGTGGACACCTCTGCTACTTTGGTGCGACGTTTCAATGTGATGGCCTTATCAGAGGTGTTAAGGACACGCACTGGGACCCACCTGTCACCATTCATGGAGGCCACCGATCTACAGACAATAATGTCTTTCTTATGGATCTGTGTTTTGGCTGATGGCTCAACTAGAATGGCACTGCCCTCAGAGAGAGGCGAATTTTTGGGGAGTCTACTCCAAATCAAATGTTCTTGCTTTGGTAGAAGAGTAACTGCATGCACCAGTTCAGCTGTTCCAATAAAATCTGGGATTACACCTCCTCTCCATCTCTCAATACCAGACAGCATACTAAGAAACTGTATTACTTCTGGTGTTTCGGCAGATTCTGGTTTACACATGACTTGCCAAAAGTGAGGAGACTGTTTGAACTGGTTTAAAAGGTGTTTGATGACATTTTTGCCCAGAATTAGCTGATCTTTTTGTCCAGGGACCACTAGAGTTGGAACACTAAATACACAGCCATACACTTCCATTTTCAACTCATGGAGGCATTTGGGTTTTACTTGGACTCCTCCACAACCTACAAGAACAATATCATTATGGTTGGAGTCAGGTTGGGATGCAAGCCCTGCATTCTTAAGAAGTTGTTCAACTTCTGCACTGATAGTGCAGGCCATGGAGCCAGTGTCTAAAAGAGCTTGCAATGACACTTTATCCCCAACCCGTGCATCAGTGTAAAAGAGGCTGTCAGCCTTGTTTAGTCTGGCTATGTTTTGAAACAACACAAAAGTATTAGATGGAGCAGATTTCAAACTTTCTGCATACACAGATTGTATATCTTCTTTTGAGGCGAGGGACCCATCATACTCACTCACACAGTGCCCTCCCGAATGTGAGTGGCTTAGTTTCCCTGGTCAGCTGAGCCTCCAACTCGCTGAGAGTCTGTGATTTTTGGACAGTTTCTTCGCTGGTGTCCAATCTCAAGACAGGCCAGGCATCTTCTCTCTCTCATGCAGTGTGTTCTTGTAGAGTGGTTACTGTTGCCACATACTTGACATGGAGAAGGCCGAGTGGTAGGGAAAAACAGAGGCTGAGTATCACCAACGGGTTGGGCAGTGCGTTCTAATACTCTCTCAAGCATAGTTAACACCCGTTCCAGAGCACCTGACTCTGCAGTACGATCATTCGAGCTGGGAAAACTGACAGGAGTAATTTTGACAGTGTTCACTTGCCTACGTTCTACTTCAGGCTCTGAATGGTCAAGTGCTGCTGTTGCAGTAGCAATCTGGAGAGCTTTCGCTGCAGTTGCCTGTGGTCTCTTCACTTGCTGCTCTCTTTGATGCTCATCGATAGCCTCCTGCACCTCAGTGAGTGTCCACTTAGTGGTGGGCTTACACTTGAAAACAGGCAAGACTAGGATCTGGACAATTTCTGATGAACATCATGGCTATTTCTGCATCCATTTTATTCAGGCTGCTCCCTTGATCTTTCAAGTGTCTGTCAACATTTTCAGCAGCTGTGTTAAGTCTAACCCAGTAGTCCACTGGTGTCTCATTTGCCATTGGCTGAGTGGCATAGAAATCGGCCAGTGGTAAGCAAGACCCAGGAGTGTCGCTAAAATAGCGCCTCAGAATGTTATAAACTGCCTCAGGGTTTAAAGGTGTGGTAGAAAGACTACTCTTTAATCCGATCTTTACAATGCTCTTTGCTTTGCCAAGCAGGTGGTTCAGGATTTCGTCAGTTTTTTCCTCAGCCGAAAATCCCTTCTTACGCAAGTAGACCTCCATCATTTCTATCCACTCATGAACAGAGATCTTATCATCACCATCACCACGATAGATAGGAGGTTCCCTAATATCTGGTTTCACCACCAGGTTCATTTTTGACAGATCAATAACTGTGTTAGATGTCTCATTTTGCACACACTGTGATGGTGGAGACTTCTCTGGAGTGGGGTGAGATTCACTGTGTAACAAACGGCTGGTAATGGCCTCACCAATTTGGCTCCCTATTTCACCGATGAGGTCACGTAACTGTTGCATGGTGTTTTTATTAGTTACAGGGGTGGAAAACTGGGGCTCCAGCGGAGGTATCTCAATAATCTCTTCTGTTTCTGATGAACTCTCATCAATCATTTGAGTACTACTCTGGACTAACAGCCCTCTGCCCCGCCCAACTACTGGTGTGAAAACATTGGAGGTACTATGACCTCTGCCTGCCATGTTGCACACAGTACAAAAGCAGTAATGTAAAAAAAAATGAACCAAAAGGATTTCACAGTTCACAAAAAAATGGCTTCGACAAAACTAATATAGTGATGTGACTGATTGTTTAAAGTCTCTGTATTCAGAAAAGCGATCGTAACCTCGACAGTGATGAACAAGATCCGCTGGTCGACCAACTGGTTGACATCAGCGTCACTAGGACACAGCTGAACCCTCGGCGGTCGGCAGTGGCTAACCAATGGATCCGGGTCACAGCACCAAATGTAACGGTTGTAGAAAGAATCACACCGGAATCACTCTGGAATCAGCTCTGCGTTGTTTTATTCCTGTTTAAAACAAGATTACAGTCAGCACAGTTCTTGGGCTCTGGCTTTCTCACGCACACCTCTCCCCAGCGCAACTTGGCGTGAACTCAGATAGGACTGTTTAAAACAAACCAAAATTGTCTGACATTCACAAATAATAAAGTAAAATGTCAAGACAAATAAAATGAAACCAAACAAAAATAATCTGCCCATTGGTTACAATTGAATTGTTATTGAATCAATAACAGAAAAAATTTCCCATTACAATATGAAAATACACAAATACATTAATATAACATTTTGAAGCAACTCACATACCTGCTTAAAACAAGATTACAGTCAGCACAGTTCTTGGGCTCTGGCTTTCCCACACACACCTTAACCAATCAAAGGAACAAAAATAACCACATTGGTACAATAAGCTAAATAAATGTAATTAACGTGGGAATTAAATACCCAGTACAGTGCTGTGCTTAACATAAACAGTTGGGAACAACATATAACTCATGAGTTTGACAAACATACTTTTTAAGACATTTTAAATATACAAACAGAAGACAGCTTTGTACGCTTACCTCTCCCCAGCGCAACTTGGCGCGAACTGAAGAGGGCAGCGCGAACACACAGGATATGACGCAGAAACAGGAAACAAGAAAATAAAAGCTTCTCCGCCAAAATAAAATACAATTCCAGAACTAAGAAAAGCAAATAAAAATGTTTTGAGAAGGTTTATAAAATAAAATGAAATATAAATAAATAAATTTAACTCAGCTACACTTATCTGGAGATGCTAAAAGCACGTCATCCATGTATAGCAGAATTTGACTCCCTCCAGGAGGGTTAAATTTTTCCATACTTGCGGACATTACTTGTGAATAGGTAGTTAGACTTTCACAGTAACCTTGGGGTAGCCTGGTGTAAGTATATCTTTGACCTTTAAAGGTAAGTGCAAACCAGAACTGACAAGAAAGAATGCATTGATGATGTCTACAACAGTGTAATATGTTGAATCTGGTCTTAAAGTATTGGCAAGAGTGTAAGGATCTGATACGCATGGTGCTCTTTGCACTACTGCGTTGTTAACTGCCTGTAGGTCCTGGAGCATTTTCCACCCGACTGATGGGGCCTTTTTCTTCACTGGAAAAATTGGAGTGTTGCAGTGTTGAGAATTTGGGACACTCAAAAAGTAGCAGGGGATAGGAACTGCCAAGATGCGTAACATCTTTGAGTTGAGGCTAAGAGCAGCAAGACCTTAAGAGTGAGCTGTTATAGAAGACAAAAGATTAAAAAGGGGCCTCAGGAGAACAATTAAATTGTTTTCTAGTATCAGAATTAGGTTCTGATACACGACGGTCAGACGAGGAGATTTTAAAATAAGGGTACGTTCCGTCGACTACGGAAGGGACAAGGGTCTCTCTGTGACGCGCCAGGCTGTCTGTCTTAAATGTTATGTTTGTTACGTCTTGTCTAATATTTTGAATGTCTCGGTTCTGAATGAGATCCATGCTGTGTGACAGAGCGTGAGAGAAATTGGTGGGGCTGCGGATCTGCAAAGAGTGGGGGTCTGTGTGTATTTCTGTGTGTGTGTGTGTCTTCATGAGGGTGTGAATTTCTCCACGTGCGTGGGCCCCAAGATAACAGAAGTGCTGTGGCTGAATGGGTGAGTTGCATTGGAGTGAGAGCATGAACAGCTGCATCTTGGTGAGTTTTGGAGAAAATTTTTATTTTAAACTTTAGCCTAACAGTTAGTAAGTGGTTAGAAGTTTGGGAAAGTTGTTGAAAATTTGGCAGAACAATAAACATCTGTTTGAGGCATTATAAATTGGGAAAAAACTAAAAAGGGAAAATGCCTTCTGTTAGAGTGTAATTTTAACTAGCATTATCTATTGCAAAATAGCATTTTAAAATGCCTAATGAATGTATATACTTTCAGACATAAAATATAATTTGCGATTAAATAGTGATTGAAAGGTTTTCATTGTTTGATAGCCCTAGTTATAATAGATAAATAAATAGATATAATTTGTCAGACTTAAATTTAGCTGATAAATAGAGAGCAGTGAACAGCATCCTATCAGCTTTTGCTCATTTGCAGGCCTGGGAAACCCACAGTAAGCAGAACTAAACAGAGTTAAAAGTTGGGTTAAACTGTACCTTAATAGTGTGTGCAAACGGATATTGTGGTTAATTTGACAGATTTTGTTAACCCTGCATTTAGTCATGAGTCAGCTTTGAAGTTATCCTCAAAGGAAGCAGCTAAAATTGAGGAATTTATGACTAATGGTAATGGTTTGCATTGTTTTATTATAGATACTGATATTGCAGAACGGCAGCAACTAGTAGATACAGAAAATATTACGGGATCATCGCAGGACGGCCCCCAAATTATTCATTATATGTAATCTCATTTTCATGGTCCCACAAAACACAGATGCCCTTGTTACACAGTAATTTAGAGGCTGAGGAATCTTTTTTCTTTGTTCCAATGGTAATGTGCAAATTCTGGTGAATAAACTTTTCAACATCAGTTGCTGGTGGTTGTTCGTGGCCGGCAGAATTTTACTTAAAAATTTACTAAACAAAGGCACATAATTGATTTTGGAGCTGTTTTAAAATGTAACTTTGGTGTTTTTATACTTTCTTCCTTGATGGATGTAGTTACATAGCATCTTCTTTATACACTTTAGCAGAAGGTTCCTGAGTTCGACTGGGACACTCGATATCTTCCGAATAAAATCAGTAGGATGGATCAAGCACACAGGTGTGGATCCTAAATAAATCAGTCCAATTTAGGGGAATTATTTAGAGTAATAGTGTTACAAAAAAAACGTGTCCTCTTCAATATCTCAGCTGATGAATTTAAATCTTGATACTCTCGCTGAGACAATATTTGATACACCATTTGCCTGTGACTCAAAGGAAGGGTGACACACAACGCTTGAGTTTGTTAATTACTAAAAGTTAGTAAAATTACAGTTATTGGAAAACAACATAGGAAGGGAGTGAGAGTAAGCAGCTGATTCCATCGAGAACTGTCTCTATTTTAATTTAAGGTGGGGGAGCTCCCTCCCCCCCGTTTTTCTTTTTCTATCTTTATTTTGTTACAGGTCTGTTCGTTCTGGAGTATGGACACGGATGACATAAGGCGCAGATTGGTGCCGATTTGGGGTTGGAAGAATAAAACTGAGCATTTACAGCCGATATGTGTGTCCATGGGGCACCCATCACATCTGCTACAGTCGCTTACGCTGGACACTGGGCCAGGGACTGTTTCACATCACCAAATCCTGGCATGAAGTCCCAATACCACCTCACCTCCAGAAGGTCAGTACCCCAGCAAGGGGATAACGCTCCCATGAACAATGTTTCCTCACCCTGGAACAATGGCCAACGCCTATGAACAGCACAGATTCTAAGCTGTCAAGGGAAAATGACTGTCTGCATACACTGGAGTTGCATACTTCATCCAGTTTCTGAGTCGTGGACCAGAACTTTGTCACTGAAGTGCGTCAACAGCGAATCACTGCAACACGTGGGGGACAAAATGTGGAGTTCCACACATGGAAGCTGTGAGGGCGAAGTCTAAACTCCAATCTCCTTTCTGCCTGATCTGCTGAAAATGTCAGTCCGAGTCCATCTCAAGGACCACAGACTGATAACAGACTTTTTAAAGTAATTCAGACAATTATTTTTAGCCATATACTACTGAACAAATTTAATGGCATGTGATATTGGATGACATGTGTTCTCATATTTTTTATGTCTTGAGCTCCTAGGAAAACGGAACTGGAGCTGGTTGGTACTTTCTAAAGACAGCCGCTTGAGCATACCCCAGCGCACAGGTTTGCGATTTTGAAAATGTAGTGATGTCTATTTACTTTTCTGTTATATAACTGATAGGTCCTTTTAAACATGAGTCTTAACCGTGTAGATCACCATTAAACAGCAGCAGGTGTATTTTACCATATCTTCTATGGGCAGACAATCCACTGGGGTGGGAATACTTTCACGTGCTCCACTTATACTTCGGTTTCTGTGAGTTCTGGTTAACAACTGCATGTCATAAATTTCCGCAAGGGGGTATGCGAACGTCCTGAGGAAACAGGTTTATAGTGTTTTTCTGGAATGCAGAGTCGGTGCCCTGGTGTCTACATCCTGTGTTTACACAAGATACCAGGGACACATTTTAGGTTACACGGCTGTGTTAGGTTATTTCTTAATAGCTCACAAGTATTGAGATTTTTCTATTTGTACATCTAACAGTTGCCTGCTACAACATACCAGATTTTCACCAGAATTTGCTGTTACCAGGTGTTTTATTCAGGTTAAACACAATATTTTATCAGTATGTAAGTACCTTGGAACATTCAGCATTCTCACAACATCGAATTGCTGTGAGCAAATTAGTTTACAGTCATCATTTCAATGGGTACACTGATCTTACACAACTTTTGAAGGACTTCTTGCAGATCTGTGGTATTATGAAATTGCATTATGCTTTGATCTGAATTCAGGATATAGGGCAGTGTTTTTCATACTTCAATTCAGATAAGTATTTGCAGTTCCTTGATTCCCAATGATGCCTAATACGATTCTTTGTTAATGTTTTGTAACAAAATTACTTTTGTTCCAAGCAGAGGGATCGGACACAAACATTTATATGATAATAGTGTATCTTAAAGTTATACATATCTTAACCCTAATATCAACCCTTGGCACCAGTAACATGGATGAGGTGTTCTTGTGCAGGACCCCAAGTGGAGGTATGTCACTGCGTTGCAAATCAAATCAAATCAAATAACTTTGTTTAAAATCCCCAAAAGAATTCTTCCATGGCTCTCCGAATGTTGGTTCAAGTGACTCCCAAAACAGCCCAGGACCATAAATTAGATTTAATGTGTTGGAAAAGCCTGCTACTCTGCTGGAGGAAGATTCTAGAAGGATTTTATGAGGGGGGTTTTTGGGAACAGGCCCACAGTCTTAGCAGAACAATAAAGTTTATGTTAAATGACATAAACAAATATATATATTAAGAAAAACTGGATAAAATAGACAAACAGAGAAAAACAGAGGGTAACTTGATGTATACCTAAATTAATTTTATTAAAGACCCTGTTAAAATAAAGCCACATATATCTGTTGCAGTAAACCAGATCAGGATTTGTAACAACTGGATAAAACGATAGGTGTACAAAATGGGGGTTTGCTTTTTCTCTCAGATTAAAAATAGGAACTTTTTTGCAGCATAGACATCTGAGTATGGAGTAAAGGGTACAGAAGTACATAGTGTGGTGACGTGCTGAAAGGTTTTGTGTGGAGTGGTGTGATGGATGGTAATCTTTAATCTTTAATCCAGAGAACATTCTGACATTCTTACAGGATAACAGTGTTATGGAAATACAATCACTTACATATAATAATGTAGTTTAAAGTAATACAGATGTTAACTTTAACCCAGTAACCTAAATAAATGGATGTGTGTGAAACAAAGAGTGCATTCAAACTTCAGTAAGCCTGTACCAGGAACAGGATGCACCGAGGCCATATGACAGCCTTGTGAGCAGGTAACACTGTTAAAAATGCTTGCATAAGGTACATTGTTTTAGTCAACTCCCAGGAACCAAGCTAGATTACATTTAACGGTCAAAGGTTAGGAAACAGATGTTCTCAGCAGAAACTTAGAAAAAAGAAGGTTGGTCCAGCCCCCGCTTGGACTATGTAAGTTTAAAAAGGAAGGAACAATGTGTACGTTTTGGGACGTGCTTCAGACACAGGCAGAGAACTTAAGGTATCCGATGCTGTGATAAAGCTTGTACGTGTCTCCCACTTTGGAATTCCAAATTGCAATAAATATATGTTTAACTGTTGTTTTTGCCTCTGAATTCAATGCCTTTTTCTCTTTCTGCCAAATCCTCGACCGGGTGAAACGAGACGGGCCGTTAGGTGAACGGGCCCCACATGCGTCTCGTTACTATACTTTGATTTTAAAACTGCATTAACTAATCTTTGATTTCACAGACAGAGGGATCTTCACCAGAGATTAACGCATTTGTGTGGTTGCTGCATTTTCTTACAGGACAGCGTAAGGACAGGGAAAGTGAAATTGCAATAAAATGTCTTATTAACTATTACATTTATAAAATACGTTTCCCATAGGCTGGAGATGGAACAATGGACAGGTGGTAAGGCTTTATGGAGAGAATTCCAAACACAATTGACTAAAATTCTGTGCACAGACTAAATTGAAAATGGGGTCAAAAGCTTTGAAGTCTGTTTCTTGTGGGAGTGTTCAGTTAACTTCATTACAGGATATGATTCCATATGACTTAAAGGAGCTTTTCGGGACCGAAGTCAACCTCCGGAATTACAGGTAGCACACGACATTTGATATCTAAAAGATTGTGGGCGAGCTAGGCAATTGCCTAGGGCGACAAATGTGTTGGGGGCGCCCTCTAGCGTCGCCCTTAGGCTTACTTCCCATTAATCATAGAATTAGAAAAAAAAATCAAATTAAACCGGTTATGAAGCGTACATCAGTTTGACTTAACCTTACGTATATGTATAGCAAAATATGAACAAATAAATATACCACCAATTTTTTTTAGTTTCTTTTTCACATTTAAGAGAAAATTGGAAAAGATTCTGATCACTTTTCAAGCGCCCTCCAACCCGGAAGTCGTGACGTCAGAACGTGAGTGTTCATCTCAACATGGCGGATTACTGCACTACATGCGATAGCCAAAACGAGAAATCTGAAAGCGAAATTTCGACTTCAACCAAACGATTCCTACCAGGAGACCATTCTGATGTATCGGAGGAAGAATATTTGTGTCTGGAGCCTCACATGTTCAACCCAGACGTTTCAGATGAAGAGAAGGCAGCGGACGGACAACAGCGAGTCGGACAAGGAGTGGAGATTGGACGTTGGGATATTAGATGAATGGTAGGACAAGTTTTTTCTTTTAACTACACAGTTCAAATATTTTTTCGCATGTTGACATCATTTTCTTTTAGGTACCATAGATATTTAATGACTAAAATGCCGGTGTTGTGCGAAATTCAGTTCCCCTGTGAAAATCTAGCCCCCCCCCCCCCCCCCCCCCCCCTTTGTCGGGAGTGCGCATTGCAACCGTTTTCACGGCGCTTATAATTGATTTTTAGGTAAAACAACGCATATAATCATATCAAGGTTGTAACATTAGTTTAATCGGCAGCTTTCTACAAAATTATAAAATAAAAATAAATAAACGAGGTCTTCCTGCGCTGTTTTGTGTTATTTTAAACGCCAAGATAATCAGTCTTTTGTCACTTTTATTGAGCCAAAGTGACACGTGAATTTCTCCACTGTGAGATCAATAATGCAATTATGCCGTGGCCTAGTTAGGCCCAATGATGAGGTGCTACTTATCATAAAGAATCACTTGACAACATTTTAAAAACAGTATCTGTACATTAATATTTAGCCTACCTACATACTAGCAAAACAAAAGTCAAAAATAATATATCAAAAATATACACTGAGTAATATTGAGGCCTAAATATTTCCTGAAATGTAAATCAATTTCCAACTTACCATAAATGCATTATTAGTGAATTTAGCAAATCATTTATGGTGTGTAATTCATATACAAATATACAATTAATCAATCTTATTTTTTAGGTGTTCCTGTTCTCACTGCCAATAATGGATTCTGTGAGAGAGTGCATCTGTTGCCAGGAAATCGGCTTGGTTGTTGCTAAGATTGAAGTAGCCAGAGAGGATATGGATGGAGAAATCCCTGACACAGACCATCCTGGCATGGAAGCGGTGTGTCTAAGTGCTTGGACATTGCAGGTTGCTTGGTCCCAATACAAGCAACAGCATAGGCATTTAGCCTATAGACAATTTGTGAGATGGTGTTGGGACTATTTAGGCAAAGATACCAGGGCTGTGATACCCTCGTGTGCAGTCAGCTGTATAAGGGCCCACTTCCCACCCCCAGGACATGAAGATGATTTTACCTTTAGAAGTCACCTGTTGGCAGTTAAAAAAAATACCCAAGCTGAAAGAATAAAATCTAAAACATGCATGTAAACAAAACTATTGTGGTTATTATGTAATATAAGCAATTACTAATAAAATTATTTCATGGTCTTTTTGAAAATCGACTAAATGAGAGATTGATGGCATCATCTTTTGTTGGTTTCACAAATTAACTTGTCAGTGATGGGGGCTCTTATGCTGCATCAACCTGCTTAGTTTTTATTTTCTCCAGCTCTGCTAGCAGCATCTAAAAAAAAAAGCAGAAGTGGGTAAAATTTCTCATAACAATTTTTTTTTGTTGCTGGGGTGCATTTACACACAAGTGAATAAACAGATACAGGAAAGTAAAAGACAACACATGTAGACATAGATACATGAAAATAAAAAGACAAAGAGTGAAGCAACTAGTATAGCAGTGGTGATTCCTGACAAAGATTATTTCAAAAAGGACATCTAATTATCTCAGTATATATGCAGTAGAATTATGTGTTATATTATTAGCTTGAGAATGGGTGGAGGATACTAATATAAATAAAATATTTTGTAGTGATTTTCTGCATTGAGTATTCAGAATGGATGTACAAATAATCATCAAAATCCAGTTTATTAGTTATACTTTACCTAAGTGTCCTTACAGATGGTTAAGAGTGTTTTTGCACAGTCCTAACTTTGAGTGTGTAATAAATTATTTAAAATAATAAAAAAGAAAAGGTTCTGAAACCAATTCTGGTATTTGTTGTCTATGCATCACTCCATGCTAAGTTACAGTTTTTTCTGAATGCTTAAACACAACCCTTGATTCTTATAGCGCAATTTCTAAAACTATTAATACTTATCGCAAATCCACTCACTGAGTTCACAAAACTAAAAGAACAAACACTGCTTTGCACTCAATTTGCAATTTTGTAACACACACTTTGCACAACTGGAGGCACAATTCATCGCACAGCACTCTTTGTGGAACTGTAAACACAACTCAATGAAGCACTAAACAGATGCTGAAAACAGTACTGGTATTTCGCACGGCAAAAGTGAGGGGGGGGGGCAAAACTCGATCTCGCCTAGGGCAACCAAAGGGCTAGAACCGGCCCTGGTCTCCATATTTAATTTCTATGAATTAAATATGCATTTAAACTATTCTACCTCTCGATTAATGTCTTCTCACTTGCGGCCAAATCCGGAACTGGGAAAGATGGGTTTTCAATAGACATGTAATAGCAGCCCGGTAAACCCAATCTTCAATACCTATATAATGTTTGTGTGATGAGCAATCGGGGCTTCTTGCCGATCAAGAGCCCATCAGCGCTGGTGTGACTGTAACTGTTTCTCTGTCTTTACGTAGATAAAATATAACTAAAAGTATACTTGTCTGCTTTATGCGTCCGACATTCAAGGTAATAAATAAGTGGGGGTCGCCTGACTGGGTAAAACGAGCTGGGTCCACCGAGGGTGTTTCACCGTAGACGGGGCACGGTGAAAACAATAACAAATTGGTGTCTCCGCCCGGACCCAAAAGGCGACGTATCACCTTCCGTTTTCCACCCAGGACGTCATTCCAGAGAAAAAACACACAAAAAGGTAAGGAGATTCCATTTATCTCCTAGTGTCTTTTTCTTCCTGGAAGGGCCGACTTTTTGCACTCCTAAAGGCAGAGAAAATTTGATGATAATTGTTTGCAAACGTGTAGATAAGCACTTGGGATTTGCGTGCGGTCACAGCGGTGAAAGTCCGGGAGACCCTGGCCAGGTCTCTGAAAATACTGTGAACCTTGAGAAGTCGGGTTTAGAGGGTTCCCTTGTTAGGCACAGAGGAAAATACGTCTTCCTCTGTCTCTAGCATAAAAGCAGCCATTCTGACAGGCACGCCATTACGTGTGGCTTCTAAAAGATCAAAGAGCCGTTGGATTTTTGGTTTCGATAGTTCCAAAAGTTCTCTTAAAAAACTTTAAAAGCAGGTAATCCAATTATATTTAAAAATAGGTACCTATAAAGCGAGTAAGAGTTGGATTTTTGGTTTCGATGGTTCCAAAAAGTTCTCTTAAAGAGCTTTAAAAGCAGCTAATCCAATTATATGTACCTATAGAACGCGTAAGAGTTGGATTTTTGGTTTCGATGGTTCCAAAAAGTACTCTTATAGAACTTTAAAAGCAGCTAATCCAAATAGATTTGAAAAAGATAAGTAAAAAGGTACGTACAGAGTTAACTGAAGCTTGGCTTCTTATAAGATAAAATGAATAAAAAAAAAAAGAAAAACAGAGACGTCTCGCAGAAGACTACGCGCAAGCTGTCTGTCTAAAATTGCTGTCTTCGTCATGTCTTGTACAACATATTGTGTCTGTTGAAATTAGATCATTGAGTCGGAGTGAGTGGAGGAGAGACTGCTTGGATCCGTGGATATTGAGAGTGTGTGTGTGCGCAAATGGGTCTTTGTGTGTAAGTGAGGTTACTCTTGAAGAACAAGTAAAAAGTGTTCATCACGGAGGAAGCATTTTATCAAAATATTAGTGAAAATAAATAGGATTTTGCAAAATGGATATCAATGGGGCCCTGCGACAGACTGGCGACCTGTCCAGGGTGTACCCCGCCTCTCGCCCAGTGAACGCTGGAGATAGGCACCAGCAACCCCTGCGACCCCATGAGGGATTAAGCGGTTTGGAAAATGGATGGATGGATGGATATCAATGGGAGGACAGATCGATGTATTTGTGTTTTTTGGCGCAGGAGGGTGTTCAAAGTGCAACCAGTTGGTCGGGGCAGTTGGATTAAAAAGAAAAAGAAAAGCGAAAATTTAATAAAACTAATAAAAAAGGAAACGGAAACGGAACTAAATAGGCATTGCACCGGGGAAGCGTTTACGTGGGGACCGACTAGGACTTCCGTTGTGGATAAAATTGTTCGTAACTACTAAATGCGAAGTATAACTTTCAAAAATTGGTAAGCGTCCATGTGTCTGCGAGACATTTAAAAATTATGAAAACACAGAACTATTTAAGATAGTGGAAAAAAACAGGCCTGCACGTGTTTGTCTGTCTGAATGTCATCGTTTGTATGTAACTGTACGTATGTATGTATCGTATGTAGCTAAACGTTCATCTGTGTGAATTAATTCGGTTAAAATTAATGTTCATGGTTTCAGAATGTTCATTTGTTTTGGGAGAACTACAGCTCTGTAATTCAAATGACATTTTAAGCATGGACTATGTTAACTAAAAGGGAAAGGAAAAGGGAGACTTCAACAACAAAGTTTGTTTTCTTCCCACATTAAAAATCCGGCCAAATTAAATTGTTACACTGAAAGATTACCATGGCTTGAACGAAAAATACTTCAGCTTTGTTAGAAATTGAAACTGGTAATAATCCGTACATAAAGCTTCTTGAAGTTTACTGTATGAAATTAGATCCTATCACTTGTTTTTAGCCCTACAGCAATAAAATTACTGAGATCTCATTGCTTGTAATAATAATGATTCATCACAAACCAGTCCATTTGAAAGGAGTTTAGATACACGTGATCTTTGATTTAAATAGATGTAAAAAAAAAACTGTGCTTTGGGTTTGAAGAAAACTGTCTGGAACTAAATATGGTTGCTTTTCTAAGGGCTTTCTAATTATTTATTTTATTTCCTTTTAACTTGGAATTTGAATGCAACTAAAGAGACATTTAGAGAATATCACGAATGCCACACTTAGCGCATAATCAGTTACAAAATCATCTGATGTTATTAGTTATGCTGAGCTGAGGCGAACCTCAGAGGGACAGTTTAACCTGAAACAGGACAAAAGATATGATAAAACAAATCTGACCATGATGTAAACATTGAAATGTGATTTTGAAACTGGGGCAGTGTATTGTTTCTGGGGCACGAACAGAATATCAACAAAAATGAGGGCAGTTCCAGATTTGAACGGGTTAAAGTTGTAATTCGAATCTTGTTTTTGTTTTGGACGGTATTTTTGAATCTGAATCACGGGGATAGAGACACTAGAAGTTCATAAAGTTAAAGAGAAAATCATTGCTAGTGCTCACAAATAACTAAGTCATGTCACTTTAAGGAAGTAGATCAGTAGAGATTTGGGATGTAGTATATATATTAAAAAGCATTAATAATTAAATTTGCATGATCAAAAAGGCTAGAAAGAAATCAAAAGAATGCTATAAGACAGTATTATATTGGAACAAGACAGATTACGCTCCTTGGGAGATATTTTATTTTGGGGATTTTGTTGTTTTATATATATTTTGGTTATTTCTTTGTTAAATGATTCCTTTGCTTTAATTTTTGCATCACCAGTGGCAAAAAAGTGACAACACTCAAGGTTGCTCGGCAGATAAATTAAGAGAAGGAGATGTTTTAATACAAAACGCTGAAAGAAAAGGAACGAGAGATTCCTACCTCCCCTGGACCAACCAACAACTTAGACCCATCACGTTAAGATCCAAGACACTAAAGAGACCAGGTTTTCTTTTGTCACCTAAAACACTAACAGAATTGTTTTTCTCTGAGTTACTTCTTTCAGATGATGGGAGATAAAGCTGTGAAGCCACCTTTATTCCAACAGAAGACTCTAGAAAGTCAGCTCTTTCAGGTTGTATGGTAAGAAGTCTATATCTAAAATGGACATGCAGGGATTGACAAAAGTGACTAAATTATGCTAAGTTTTAACAAACTTAGACACCAGGTAATATTGAGACCTTCTAGCGGTAGAAAGGTGGCTTTAGAAATTTTTCATGTACCCCTTCCCACTGTTGCCCTCTCCACTGACTCACATTAACATTCCTATCCTGTTTTCTGCCTTTTTTCTTGCAAGGAAACCTGGTCATACATATAATTGGAATGTGCTAACGGAGAGACTTTAGTCTCTTTTTTTCTTAGACATTCTCAGATGCAAGTGAGTACCAAGCGGTGCCACGGTGGTCCAGGGGATGGAGAAAAAAAAGGTGATGTACTTGACTCCTGCCTAATCCAGTTTTAATCAAATTTTGGACAAAAATCAGTAATTTTTACAGAAGCTGCATAGAGGTTTAATGGGGAATGTGATGCTACAAGGTTAAGAGAAATATGTTTTTTTTATTATTGAACTTATACAAAGAGGTTGAACTATCTGTGAAAATATTTTGCTTGGATACATTTTTTAAGGGATCAAGATCTGGGGTAAAGGTGAAGAACTTTAAGAATAGTTTGTTTTATAGGGAACGATGTGGTTGATTTTGTTTTGGGGGATTTTACTGTAATTTTTGTTTCAATTTTTTTCTTTTCAACTTATGAACACTACACTACGGATGAAGATGGACAATTCTTGTATTAGACAATTTGATTTTGGACAAAATCCATATTGGCAAAATGCTGGCAGAATTCCTTGTGGTTTCAGACACAACGATTGAAGAAAGAAGATTCATGGACAGTGCTCGTCCTGGAACGATGTTGTGCTGCTGAACTCAGACATGAGGACTGAAAATGGACAACTAATGGCGGGGACAAAGATAGAGACATCTGATAACCTTCAATGGATCGCAACACGAAACAAAGATGATGTCAAATGCTGAAGGGGCAGACACCCCTTCTGCATTTCACATCGGATTTTCCTGTACACAATTAAAAAACAAAACACACATTAGAAACAAACACATTGGCGGATGCGCTTCGAAGAAAACTTTCAGATTAAAAGCAATCAAGATTATTATTAAACCCCTAGGATGTTAATTGTTTTAAGTCAGAGCTGTTATTAGCGAGCGATAAGAGGGTCAAACGCATTCGGACAAGAGGTTCTGGTCTGGAAACAAAGATGGTAGAGGTTCGCAAAGATAAGAAGGATTTTCTTTTACTTTTCTAACAAAGTTTTATTTAAATCATCTAAAACATATATAGATATGTTTTGGAATTTTATTAACCCCACAAGGGGTTTGACTAAGATTCAAAGAGGCGCTTTAAGAAACAACAAGCTTCGTAAAACACAAGGTGCACAAGAAGAAACAGGGGACACCGCTAAAAGACATTTATTTTGCACTAAAATATTAAGTTACGTGATGAAAGCATAGAACAGCTTAAAAATTATGCTAAACCTAACACAGGTTTGACAACTTATGAATATTGGTGATTAAAGCAGCGAGTGGGATACATAGAGGGGCCGTTTAAACGTTAAAAGAAAGTGGATAAGAACAATGTATGCAATTCAGACGACATGGGAAAAAGTACAGTTACATCAATGAGCGATAATTATGATCATGAAAGAACTAGTGGGCGAAAAAGTTGAAGTAGGCATTACAGCAACAGTTAATAGCATAAACTAATCAATGAACGAACGAGTGAGCAAGCTAATTTTTCAATATAAGCAGAAAAAACTCTGAACCTTTTAACCTTGCTCAAGCGAAGGAGAAATTGTGAGCACAACATTTACTGGGTATCTTAAAGTAAGCAGAGGCGCAAATAAGAACCAAATAATTAGGATACCTGTAAAATCTGCCACTCCGGCTGACATCAATAAAGCACCACAAAGGTTAAGGATTTAAATGGATAAAACTGCAATATTATAATAATGACTTATTCTACTAACTAATATGGGTAAATTAGGGATTAAAGCACCAGTGAAAATAGTTTGGAATTGTATGCAGTTACCTAAACGGTTTGAGGAGACTTAACATCTCTCTGTTTGAACACAAAATAGCACAATAGTTGTCCTTTAACTAGATGTTAAAACATCCAGAAGAAAAAAAACACATAAACATAGTTTAGCCATCTATTACCCTTGAGGTCTTTTAGACCAGGATAATCTAACGATTATCCTCTTGCGTACATACAGAAAAGAAATGAGGTCAATTATATTAGTTGGACATTTGGTATCTGGTCAGGACAGCAGAAGCGACTCCTGGACACAAGATAATGATAGGAGGATAACAGCTTGAACATATCAATGCATGAAGGTTGGCTCTGAGGAACATCAGAGCTGCAATGGCACCCGACAGTGAAACTCCTGCTGTGCTACAAAACATCTTGAACAGGACTATGCATGACTACTTAGCTTCACAGGTGATGGAATTCAACTACAAGGTTTCATGAACATGACATGGAGAGGTTGGCGTTCAGGAAACACACCTAGAACACACTCTTGGACTCTTAACAAAAAGAACATTTGAAAATGGGGATTCAACAAAAAGCAACTTGGGTTAAATGGGCTCTAAAGGGGGACACTTAAGAGGAGATAAACTGAAAGCCTGGGCTTACGACGAGAGACATTTCACAGACAGGGGGTGTGGGACACCCAGGAATAGCTGCTGTGGTTTGAAAATGTCAGAGATTTGTCGCAGGTGGTGGAGTGTTTCGACGGCCCAGGCACTTAGAACCAAGTTGGACCAAGGAGACGACGTCGTGTTCCCACAGGGATTACCTGTACCCTAACACTGACTGTGAACATTTTTATGTTTTGGTTTGCTGGGGTTGCCAAAAGGAGCATTGGAGATGACTTTCTCTATTCTGACCAGGTTCACACTTAAAACACAAAGAACAAAATTATAGAGGCCTAAACAAATACGGACACAGAAACGTGTTCAAACAAAGAATTCCACTAATCCTCAATTTAAGGTGCAGATAATAAGGCTAATGGTTGTTTGTCCTGTTTGTCTCTGTGTTGCCCTGCGACAGACTGGCGACCTGTCCAGGGTGTACCCCGCCTCTCGCCCATTGAACGCTGGAGATAGGCACCAGCACCCCCCGCGACCCCATGAGGGATAAAGCGGTTCGGAAAATGGATGGATGGATGGATGGATGGATGGATGGATGGATAATAAGGCTAAACAAAGAATTAGAAGACGGGCAAAACTTAATGCTGATCATTTACCAATGGGTGGTCAATATTTAAGAGGGTTCAATGGAACTACACAATTTCTTCAATAATCACAACAGACAGTGATTGATGAAACAAAAAAGCAAATTCTAGAATGGGGATTTTTAATCTGCTGGGACAAGACACGGTGCAAACATAAAATAAGGATTTATAGATCACTGGGTGATATAAGTTAACATAAACATAACATAACACAGATGCTGAATTTGGAAAAACTGTAGAAAAAGCAACAGTAGTAATAATGGATAAATGACAATGAAAGAAAATCACTTGGAGTAATGTCTGCTTAAAGTTATTCAAGGGTAAACTAAACACATGAGAACTGAGAACAAGATACTTGTTAAAGGGTTGATTTACTTGAGGTTAAAATTATGTTTGGGTGTATTATCAATAAAACTAATGTTAGATGACTGAAACAGGTTTAAGGTCTGATAAAAAAATCTATCTAGAGCAGTGTGGAGCAGTTAAATGTTCAGGGGGAGATGTTGTTAAAAGAAAAACAATGAGTTACTGTTCACAGCATACTACAGTTTAAAGGTTTGTTTCAAACAAAATTCAAACAGGGGACATAAAAAACAACCAGGATTGCTTACAAAAGCTATCTGTTAAAACAAGCAGAAATGACTAAAAAATAAGAAAATAATGGGGTTAGAATTGCTCTTCGCTTTGGGTGAAAGGCAAATTCAACTAGAAGTCCTTTGGTTTGATGCACCTCAAGCTGAAACTGATTCACAGAACTATTTCCTGTCTCTGCCCTGGGCTACACCCACTTCCTGAATAGCAACCAATCATGACTCTATGTGCACTAAGGGCATGCACACACTTCCTTTTTTCTCAGCTGAGCTTTTCAAAATAAGACAAGAAGTACATAGGGCTGCTTCTGATTAATATCACAACATTATTCTGCAAATATACATAGTGGAGCTTTCTTTTACAAACTTAAGGGTTTTTCTGTTGGTCTTTTTAGAAAAATGTGAAGTGTTTTTAAAGCTGGTTCAGTAAGAAGTTTCTGAAAGGTTTTAATACAATTCCTTGTGTGCTAAATAAGTTGAGATTAACCTTGACACAGTAGCCATGGAACATATGATGATAAATTTCTGTTGCAGAGATTTTTCAACTGTTGGACATTGTAAGGTGAGACACACATGGGAAAGAATTATAGGGAAATGCTGCTGCAGATAAAGCTGAACTTTCAGATTTCTCCTTTTATATAAGAGTAATGCAAGATCTAATGATTACAGTAAAGGAGGCTAAGCTAAGAGCACAATAATTGTGAACGGAAATATCTGGATGTGAAAGTGTATCAAGACGGCAAATGACACAAGATTGGGAGTCTTGATAAGAACACTAATTACACCTTGTTTCTGTTCTTCAACAGTAAACAAGGCCTGGTGTCTGCCAACCATCTTCACAGAGCATTTTACTGGGGATAAAATGCTTATTGCCTGAAAAAGGACAGAACACTCATTACCATCCAACTAAATCGTTTTTGTCCATGCTGAGGAACAAGAAAAGGACTTAAGAAGTTTGGGAGTAACATGCCAGAGAACTATGATTTTTTTAAAAAAAATTCTGCCACAAAGGAGCAATTGCCTGAGAACTCTGAGCTGACCACTTATGCGCAAATAAATTCATGTCTGCCACGTGCTCAGACTGGCCTGACGTTTTTCACTTGCGTTATTGACGTACAGACTCTTTTTATATCACTAAACAGATTTTTTTCTCTTTTTTTCCTTTCTCTTTTTTCCACTGACTTCCATCACCATGTTTGATTTTATGTGTTATAATGTTTATACTGTGATGTTGCATTATGTTGATCGCTATAGCTTTATGATTAAGAATGGAAACTGTCTGTTACAGACACACACACATAGACCTACAGTTCTTGCAATCTTTTTGCTTTGTTATGTAGAGAACCAGGATCTGATGGCTATCACAGATCCATAAACTACTCGGTAAGGCTAATTTTTAGATTCAATACAGGGTGTCTTCTCGCTCAGATTGGCCCAGAGTGGGAGTGCCCTAGAGTGGGCTCCATCAATTTTTTGCCATTTCTTAGAGAGATGTTTTTTTCTGCTGAAGACTCAGCCCGCCCTGTGATGCCCCCTACTGGTACTCTTGGATTTGTGAGGTTTCAAAGTGATGGATGTTTGTCCATAGGAATGGAGAGTGAAGGATGGAGGTTTCTTGGGGTGGAGGTAGAGTAGACGAATTTGACCTTGGTTAATGAACAGTCTCAGCTAACCTAAGTTACTAAAGTAAACTTAAAATAATGTGCGCATAGGAACCTAAAACAGGCCTAGCTCAAATAGTTGAACCCTAAATTGTAGATAAAATGCATGGACTGTGGTCTTGACTAAAAAATGCTGAATTATGAAGTATTCATGCTGATTGATGCTAAGATGTTTCATTGAAGTTTGCCTGGCCCATTTCTTGGAACTGTTTTCGTTGTGATGTGCCTTTGGGGCACACCAACTGGACTGTTTTTTACAAAGTGCCTTTCGGGCACACCAGCAGAGATTGTGTGACCCCAGAGACTGAGCCGCACTATCGACTGCCATGGAGATCACGGATGGATGGACTCTGGAAGCCGGAAGATGACGTGTTTGGATTGCTTGGACTGGACGGAATGACCGACTGTTCTGGGAGAGGGACAGACTGAGAGCTGTCATTCCACTGGTTGATCACCTTTGGTGATGTGCCATTTTGGCACATCATCAGGGGGTCTGTTAGGATATCAACGAGGTCAAGTGGAACGAGCTGTTTATCCCGGAGCTGCATGGCACACTTAGATGGCACTGACCCAAAAGATTGGCACATATCTATCAGATACCACCCCGGAGGTGACACAGTTTCTCTGCTGATGTCACAGTTTGGATGTGTACAGCCCTTGCATGGGTGTGTACCTAGCAGTGTTGGGCAAGCTACTTGTCCAGTGTAGTGAGCTAAGCTATCAGTTACTCAACAATAAATTAAGCTTCACTACACAAAAGCTACCACCTATAGAAATATAGCAAGCTAAGTTACACAAATGTGTTAAAAGTAGCTTAACTACATCAGAAGCTACTTAACGTTGTACCAACCTATTGTCAGATCAATTCAAAATGAGTCTGATACACTGGTTAAAACATTTATTAAAGATTAGCCAATGACCTAACACAGTGTAGACATTTACACTTGGCTAAAGTGAGTTTTGGATTTACACTGACGCTAGACATTTCACTTGCATACTGCAGAAGGGAAATTAGTGATTCACCTGAATGTGAGTTCTTAGGTTGGTGTTTGATGTCTTGGACGTTGACAACAGTTTGGTTTTCGGATTACAAAGCAGACATCTGAACACGTACTTTTTATCTGAGGATTTAACAAGTCTCATAAGGCCCGTTTACACTACACCTAAAAACCGAGCCATGCCAAGACCGGTCCGAGCTTGGTCCAGTTAACTGAGATAAATGCAGCCGTTTACACACAAGAGTTATCTCGGTTTTTTGTTCCTTGGTTGCTCCTCGCCCCCTAGTGGCGATCTGCGGTACTACCGCTCTTTGGGATCGAAGGCGGGACCGAGCAAATCAAAATGGCGGCACCCGTAATATTCAGGATGTTATTGTTAGACATAGAGTCGGCTTTTGGGACGTGGATAAGACAAATGAACGTCTAATAAGGATTTACAGACGCAGGAAACAACAACAGACGCTGAGGTTCATAAGCAGAGTCATCACTGGAAACCGTGTGGCACGGTAAGGAAGCTAGTATTATTATGAATGTCTGAAATTTGTCTGAATGGAGTGTGAATCGGGACGTGCAGCCAGACACGCCGGGTAACCCGCGGACAGTCAGCTGACTGTAAGGGGATGACGCGGTCTGCTCATGCGCCCCTCGTTATCAGGGAACCGGGCTAAAAAAAACCAGTCCGAGACCTGGTGGGGAACTGGTCTGCAGTTAGCGCGGTCCGGTTATCGTTAGCGCGGTCTGGTTCAGTCTGCTGACCGTTTACACACAAGAGTTATCTCGGTTACCGAGCTCGGACTGGTCTCGGCTCGGTTAAAAAAGTGTAGTGTAAACGGGCCTATATATGTCTGAAGATAAGGCCACGATGTGGTAGGGTCAGTTGGCTGATCTTCTCGCTCTCCTCCTGTCTCCTCCTCCATGATCCTTCCCGTGTGTGTGTGTGAGTCTGTGTGTGTCGTTCTGCGAGGTTTATGGCAAGCTGATGAGGCAAATTATCGTCCATACAATAACGCGCAGTTCCAACCCATATTTTACACGATCGCGCGTTTTTTACGTCACCGCGCGTTCTTGATGGAAACGCGCGGTGACGTAAAAAACGCGCGCTCGAGTAAAATACGGGTTGGAACTGTGCGTTATTGTACGTACGATAATTTGCCTCTTCGGCTTGCCATAAATTCCACTGCCGTACGCATGCGCATGTTTCGATAGATACAGATAGGAGAGGCAAAGTAGAAGCTCGCGCATGAACATGTCCAACCAACGACTCTGATTGATTGTTCACTCTGAATGTTGTTTCAAAATAGCAAACCTGGTTTCATTTCCTAGTTATGTCCTGGATTTTGTAGCGTTTGTGGATGCTACGTCGCTACTTGATCAAGAAAATAACGTCACTACAGGAAAGTTACTTGATTCATAAAGCAGCGACGCTACAGTCAAGCTACTGGAAAATGTGGCGGCGCTACTGTCCATCACTGGTACCTAGATACCTATATAATGTTTGTGTGATGAGCAATCGGGGCTTCTTGCCGATCAAGAGCCCATCAGCACTGGTGTGACTGTAACTGGTGAGCCGCACAAAAAAATCATGACTCGCACTTTCTGCTGCTCTGTTACCTGCAGCAGAAATAAGATGTGAAAGAAGCTGAACCAGCTCCGCAGAAGGCGGGTCTAGAGCTCTGGATGGACAGAACTGTGAACGGATCATCCGCAGCCCAGATGGGCTTTGTTATTTTATGTTATTTTTTATTTATTTGGCACAAAGATTTACTCGCCATGTGGCAGCTAGCCCTCTGAAATTCACTCGCCAAACGGGAAATTTACTCGCATTTGGCATCTGGCGAGTGTTTATTTCGGACCCTGCGTACAGCGTTCTAATTCTTCCAGTCTATTAGCAGCTTCCCTTAAGAGGTCGGACACTGAACGTCTGCCTGCTGAGTTTGCATAATGAGGCAGAAATGCATACAGAAATGTAAAAAGGATAGGCAGAAATGTAAAAACGACAGGCAGGAATAAATATATAGGGTGAAAAAATACAAAGGAAGAATAAAACAGACAAAAATATTATAACATGCACATAAAAAATACTTAAAAAAATAAGTAATTAATAAATAAAGTTGAAGATTATAACGGACAATCAATAAATAAGGTAATTATTACAAAGGCGAATAAATAAAGAAGCTAATTAAAAGATATATATACAGTTATGTCTCACTGTATAATTTAATTTCTACCTACATTTATTAATTTGGTGGCATTTAATTGTATGCTTATTTATTTATACCAGTGATCCTGGAGTGAAAACTCTTGAAAAGAGCAATCCCACTCCTGCGTTTTGACAGGTGCCATGACTTAAAACAATTTCCCCCTTTCACTCCTTATGCCAATCCACTTCATTTAATGGATCACTATGAGTTTCTTGCAAAAATAATACATCAATACTTTTGTGGTTTATTGTTTGATAAATCTGTGCATGTTTTACTGCCTCTCTAGCCCCATTGATCTTCAAGGTTGCTATTTTAAAAGAATCCATATTGGGTGAGACATTAAAAACAAAATACCAAACCACTATACAAAATATTAAAGTGCCTGTGCGTTTCATGGGATTCAAAATTGCTTTCTAACTTTACTCATTACTTTTTTCAGTCTGTAAAACCTACCTCCTCTTTGTGTCTAATACGGTGTCTGGCTGGAAAGTAAAAAGTTCTCAAATCGGGATAATAACTTTCAACCTTCACCCCTCTTTATTTTAACTATTTAGAAGGGATTCAGAAAGTAACATTAACAGGATAATATTTCGCTATCAAAATATAACACAGTTGTATAATATAATTTAATTCCTGAGAGTCATTCTGGTCCACACGCCATACCAGTAGATGGCAGAAATGCATGAATTTGTTGTTTGCCAACCGCCAAAAGATTTTAATAAAGAAGAAGAAGAAGAAAAAGAAGAAGAAGAAACCACAGACATGAAACAGAAGAAGAAGAAGAAACAGAAGAAGAAGAAACAGAAGAAGAAGAAGAAGACAACAGCAGGAGCGAAGAAGATTCAGGTCTCGCTCTCATATTTATATCCTCTATGTTTTAGGCTTGGCTGTTTTTATTTCTGTTGTTTCTTTGTTCTCATTTGGTGCCAGATTTGATGTTGGCTGCAGCGTTCAAATATACACAATTGTTGCTCTTGACCTTTAAACCGAAACTGTTTCCCCGACAGTTTATTTTTTATGGTCGGCCAGAACCCTGCTCACGGTTTATTATATTATGGTGTCAACTTGCAAACTTGATCCCTGTAAGTGTGGTGCCAGCTGTGTTTACAATGTTGTGCGAAACTGCAAGAACTCGTAGAACTGCCATTTTCAATACATGGAGGTAAGATCAGAATGGGGGGGGGGGGGGGGGGTAAACCCCCATCTCTAACCCAGGGGGTACTCTTTTGTTCGCGTGTATTTGTCGTCACTGCAGTAACGTTGGCAATATATTCACAGATTCGACCTTTCCGGTTCAATAACTCATCGGCAGATGATTTATTCTACAAAACAGACACCTCTCCGCAACCACAGCAAGGCAGACAATGAGCTACAACCGTAGTTTCCTCAAAACGTTACTCCTATGGCGCTTGGAGAATTACATTGGACCCTATACATAGCTCGCTCCTCCGCTAATGCTTAGGGACCGTCTGCAAGTAGCGACCCCAGAAAAATAATCAAAGAGAAATATTCAACAGAGTCACCAAGTAGAGGTGGATTATTATCAAATTAATTTCATGTGTATCTGATCTCATGTATATATGCCACAAAAGTTCAAACGTTGTAGTATAAACTAGATGAGGTTATTTATGTGTAGGGTGAGTTTGGTGGCACTACAATGATCTATACTGTACCTATTGGCTATTATATGCTTGTAATAACAATAAAAAATATCCAAAAATACAATTTAGCACATTTTACCAAAGTAAGAGTTGTAATATGAACTAGATGAGGTTATCTATTAGTTCTACGAGTTTGGTGGCACTACAATGATCTATACTGTACTTATTGGTGGTAATATGCTTGTAATAACACTGAAAATATCTTAAAAAATAGAGTTTGGCCTATGAACTAGATGAGGTTATCAATGATCTATACTGTACTTATTGGTGGTAATATGCTTGTAATAACTATGAAAAAATCTTAAAAAATAGAGTTTGGCCTATCTTCCTAAAGTAAGAGTTGTAGTATGAACTAGATGAGGTTGTCTATAGATACCACAAGTTTGGTGGCACTACAATGATCTATACTGTACTTATTGGTGATATTATGCTTATAATAACAATAAAAAATATCCAAAAATACAATTTAGCACATTTTCCTAAAGTAAGAGTTGTAGTATGAACTAGGTGAGGGTATCTATGTGTTCTACGAGTTTGGTGGCACTACAATGATCTATACTGTACTTATTGGTGATAATATGCTTATAATAACAATGAAAAAATCTCAAAGAATTTAGTTTAGCACATTTTCCCAAATTAAGAGTTGTAGTATTTATTCTAATAATAAAATTGAGGTGCCATTTGCCATTTAGGCTTTGGAAAATTGCTAAAAAAATGTATTATTTTCAAATCCAGTAAATGTGGTATGATATACATGAGATCAGATACACGTGAAATTAATTTGATAATAATCCACCTCTACTTGGTGACAGTGTTGAATATTTCTCTATAATTATTTTTCTGGGGTAGCAACTTGCAGACGGTCCCTAAGCATTTACGGAGGAGCGAGCTCTGCATAGGGTTCAATGTAATTCTCCCAGCGCGGTGGGAGACTCGTTTTGAGGAAACTACGGTTGTAGCTCACTGTCTGCCTTGCTGTGGTTGCAGAGAGGTGTCTGTTTTGTAGAGTAAATCATCCGCCGAAAAGTTATTGATCCGGAAAGGCCGAATCTGTGAATATATTGCAAACTTTACTGCATTTTTGTCGTCGCCCATTTGTTGAATTCTTTGTGCTGTTGAATATTTACATTATCTGTTTTGATCAATATTCATTAAACAGTCGCTTGTGGTGACAGCGTTAGACACGTGTAATACTACCAATAGTTATATAGATGGCCGATCAGCAGTCGGCAGAATTACTGTCATTCCATTAGACATCGGGAGAGAGGTAATTAAGTATTCCGCATATATTACATACTTTTTTATTTCATTAATTTTTATTTAACTCATCAAAGCACAGTAACACCATGGTCATTAAACTAGCATTTGGCAGCTGCATGCTTCAAAATAAAATCAGCATCTCCATAAAGCTTGTCAGCAGAAGGCACTCTTAAAATGTTCTGGTAAATGGCTGTATTGACCGTAGACTTCTGATTCTGGGAACATGATGGGTTAGCTTTCATTCTGACTTACTCAACTTGAATTCCTCTTTTTCTGCTGAATACCTCTGGCTGATCCCTTGTTATTGGATGCTACATAGCTGGAAGCATTTTTTCTGTTACTGTTTTTACCTTTGGACACCTGTTTTGATGTATAGCCATAATAACAAGCTGTTTATTTTAACAACTGAGAGCAGTGGATTAACACCTCAAAAATTCAATAATAACTCAACTATAGCCCAGAATCGCTGGTCATTTTAAAATGGGGAGTTGTAGACGCAGAGCAGAACAAGCGAGACAAAGAGGAGGTTTCAACCATCTCTTCCATTCATCATATGGGCAATGTGAGAACTTTGGCAAACAAATTTGATTAACACCAAGCCGTATCAAGGACCCAGCCAGAGGTTTGGGAATGCAGTATTATATGTTTTACTGAGACATGGCTGCAGGATCATTTTCCCAGCTCCATTTCTCTACCAGGCTTTTTGATAATTTCAGCAGACAAGAAATCCCTGCTTTTTCCTGAAGAGCGGCAAAAGCAGAGGAGTCGGATTAGGAGTGCTTGTGAACAACATATGGTGTTAATCCTGGACATTTTACTGTAAAGTGTTCAATGTTGAACTGGTTAAGCTTTTGTCCATATCATTTAGTCCAATTTTGTCCAGCTACAGACACAGCACCACAAGGGGTGATTTTAATAATGCCTCACTCTCTGCTAAACTTTCAATGACATGCCTGTTGAGTTTAAAGAACATGGCACCAGTAGTGCAGCATGGAAATTACAACATTTTCAAGTTTCTACTACTGCTGTGTAAATGAGGGTTGTAATTAACTTAGATTGTTGTCATGTAAACATGCCAATAGTTTTTTCACAGGTATGCTGCTTTTCAACTCTGCTTTGATAGTTCCATTTGTCTTTCTCCTCTCTGATCTCTGCTGTTGCTCGCTTAAGGAGCACACTGCATTTCCAGGATTTTTGCAATATATAACAATATAATTTCCCGGGATGGGGTTGGAGTGGGCACTACTACATCTTTTTATTCTTTGTTCTGCTGTGTTTATTTTATTTCCTCATTTGTTTTTGACCTATATTAACTAGGGGTGTCTCAATACCAATTTTTTCCAGACCGAGTACAAGAACGAGTACCTCAGTTTAGATACTTGCCGATTCCAAGTACCGATACTGAGTACTTAATAAATTGGTACTTATAGATCACAAATAACATAACAATATCATTGACCACTGAAAATGACCATCAAGGGCGATGAATTCGGTTAGAACTATCTTCTCTCCTACTTTTTTTTTGGAGGGTCAGCAAACAACCTCTTGGTTCTAGGTAGGGAAGTAGATTAATTTAAAAGATAAAAAAACTAAACTGGAAAAACCTTAATAACAAAAAACAGTTTCAATATGTATTTACTGTAATAAATACTAACACAGAGCAGAACAATATCTACATGAGAATGAGAATTAAGAAAAACTTAATTTAACAGTTTTAAGTGTCAGTGTGAAATGTGAATGTGCAAATGAACGATATGCACTTAAATGTCGTCAGCGCTTTCATCATTAGAGTCATCACTTAATAATAATAATACTAATAATACATTTTATTTCAAGCGCCTTTCAAATCACTCAAGGTCACTGTACATGTAAAAACAATAAATGGTAAAAGCAATGTTATAATTAAAAGAAACAACACAAACTACACACAGGAAAGTAATATAAAATCATAATGAAAAGGCAATCTTGAACATGTGGGTTTTAAATTTTGATTTGAACAAGGGTAAAGACTCTGTATTGCAGATGTCAGGGGGGAAAGAATTCCAGAGTGTGTGCGCAGAACGTGAAAAAGCTCTGCTCCCCATGGTGCTAAGACGGGCTGAAGAAACAACTAAGTGAGTGGTAGAAGAAGATCTAAGTATGCGGGAGGGAGTAGAAATTTGAAGTAAATCAGAAAGGTATGGAGGGGAGAGATTGTGAACAACTTCAAAAGTAAGTAGGAGGATTTTGAACTGAATTCTGAACTTCACGGGTAGCCAGTGGAGCTGCTGCAGGACTGGGGTGATGTGATGAAAAGAGGGGGTTCTAGAAATGATGCGGGCTGCTGAGTTTTGTACTGCCTGAAGCTTGTGAATGGATTTTTGAGGAAGACCTAAAAGAAGAGAATTATTATTCATGACACTAAACCCCCACTCACAATCAGCTGTTGAAGCAGGGATGCAAAGGACAAGGTCAACCACATGCGCTATGTCCAGGCAGTCCTGGCCTCAGCAATGTAAACTATGAACTCCTTAGCTCTATTTGAGTTCTTATAAGTATTTCCAACTTTTAGGCCTTTTCTCTCATCCAACCTGGACAAAATACAAATTGAATGATGTTATGATTAACATAGCTTCCTGACAAACTTTATTCAACAAACACAACGGTTGTTTTATTAATACACGTTTAACGTTGCAAAACAGCGTTCCCATCTTCTCAAGCTCGGCTGATGTCATGAGGGCCAGGGACTTCACTGCCACGCTGTCTGATATAGAAGCAGCCGTCTTTGCAGTGCCGGCCCGAGCCTCTTGGGGGCCCTAAGCAGAATTTGATTTGGGGGCCCACCTCCCACCACGCAGAATCACCTATGCTAGAAGATTATTGATACAAATGTCACGCCATAATGTTATAGCAAATATTATAATAATAATCAAATTGTTTTTATTGATTTTTCATATTGAAACAACAGACTTCCCATTCAAAACATACAGAACAAAAGAGTAGGACTCAAAATTTACACCACAAAAACAGCTCAATAAACAGACAAACTAACGACAAGACAGATTCTACTACTACCAGACACCAGACATACACACCACCCGTGTTCCAGACACTCTTGGGTTGAAACTAGATACATACGTATGAATGACAATAACAACCACAATGATAATAATTCTGAGGGGAAAAAAAGGGAGGGGGGGGGGCTGTTAGTTATGCTGAAGCAGATGAAAATTCAGATTCAAAATAGGAAGTAAAAGGTTGCCAGACTTTGAAATATCTCTTAGTGTTGTCCTGTAAAGTAAATTTAAGTTTCCTTTTTATGTGGTCAAGGCATGGAGAAGCCACCCTCTGGATATTTACATAGAGCAGGGGTGTCAAACTCATTTTGGTTTAGGGGCCGCATACAGCTTAATCTGATCTCAAGAGGGCCACACGAGTAAACTCATTGCAAGATTAAATAGAACTAATAAAAGTGGACTTGTTGTTGATTTTTATATTAAATGAATTTCACTGTTACACAATATATTATAAATAACCTCAGCATTTTTAAGAAAAGTATGTGCAATTTGAACAATACTTTTACTCAGTAAACATTTACTTGTGCATTACGCATAAGAACTGATCACAGTGATTGTACAATGTTGAAAAACATTCATTCACATTTTTTGGACCTTAAAAACACTGTCCTGCATGACAAAATACATCAAACAGATAAAAATTTACAAATGATTTAAAATCAATTTTCCACATCTGAAGCTCAGTGATGCCATCTGCTGATTAAAACGCGGGCCTCTCGTGGACAATATAGGAACTGCAGATTTTCAATTAAACTAAGTACATGTTTTTTTCAATAATTGTTTTATCATTTCCTTCCTTTTATCTCCTGTTTCTGTCACCTTTTCTTTTTTAGGGTTCCAAGCTCACATCGCAGACGAATGGCTATGCCGTTCGTCTGCTCTGTGTGCAGAGAACACTATTGTTTTTCGTCTGTTTTTTCATTATTAGGGTTCCAAGCCCGCAGCGCAGGCCAACGCCTATGCCGTTCGTCTGCTCTGTGAGCAGAGAACACTATTGTTTTTTGTGTGTTTTTAAATTATTTATTCATTATTATTATTACGGAACTAAAACGCATTGTTCTGCCCATCCGGACTTGTAACGAACCTGTTGAATCAGGTCTCCAAGTACAGAATGTGCACCGCTACTCAAACCCAGAAATTCAGACCCCTCACGCCTGTTATTTGACGGTAACAGGCGTTTTTTTGTTGTTGCTTTCGTGCGTGCATATAGTGAATGGCAGGAAAAAACACAGGCGCTCCGTTCCGGTCGTCCGCGCAAAGCTTGTCCCCCCCTGCGCTCTGCAGGTCGTCCGCGCAAAGCTTCTCTACTTTTCTTTAGGCACCACCCCCTCCCCCCACAACTCAACGCCTCGCCTAAGCAAGTTCCTGGGGGAAACACTGAGATGGTAATAGCGTGTGATCTGTCTTCTCTGTATGATCAGGTTTTGAGTGAAAAGAAAGTTGTTGGACAAAATAGAGTATCACGTAGTGTAATCACTGGTATTCCACACAAGGAAGATTTGGAAAAACTTAAAAGAAATATACAAGGTGGTGAAGTGCGTAGGTCAAAAAGATTGTTAAAATCTGTGGATTGGGAAAAAATAGAGAGTCTCTAGGAACTTCTGTAGTTTCAAGGTGGCGTTCTACCTGATAAGGTAAAGATTGGCTTCATGAGTTTTTCTGTTAGGCCTTATATCCCTCCTCCTTTGCGTTAAAAACGCATTACCTTATGTATTTTTTAAAAAGGATAATAAAAGTTCAACAAAACTTGTAATAACAGATAATGATGAAAATGTGTAGGCTCCAGTTTACAGTTCAACAGTCAGATGGCAACACAAAAAAAGCTCTTGCAAAACCTGGGGGACCTGCAGCAGGTGCTGCAAAAGCTTTTCCCAGTGGGCAGCAGGGAGAACATTCCATGGTGGGGTTGTGAGGGGACTCTGAGGATGTTATGGGCTCAGGACAGGCAGCGTTTGGATGAAATGTCTTTAATGGAGCAGGGCAGTCAAAAGTAGCCGGTCAACGGCGGCAAATCGCCGTCTATAGCAGCTCTTGCCACCGCCTACATTTCCCCGATTATATAATGATATTTGTGCCTTCTGGTTGAGCGTGGACCAGACCCTGGACTGGAAGCTATCTTTTTTTTTTTTTTACCTCGGAGTGGCCATTGTCCTTTTAGTACTATCTTTGATGTGTCAATCATACAATTTAACCAATCAAATGAACGACTGGAGGCAATATGCTAGCCAATCACAGCTGGAGAGGGGCGGGACACCGAGTCATAGCCTTCAGTTGCCGCTGCGGTTCGGCTGTGGTCACCGTTGGTGTTGGTAGAGCGGGGTGGAAATTTGGTTTTATTACCAAACAATTACAAGAAGTGACAACGAGGCAGAGAGCGAGCTGGAAGGAGCGCTATTAATTTCTGTTTGAAATGTCAGCACTGAAGTCTAAACTGGAGTAAACATTCACGCTAGGAGGGTTAGCTAGGACAGCTAGGAGCAGAACCAAGCACTAAAACTGCCAAACTGAAGAGACTTGAGTTCCTTGCAGGTAGAAGGGAACTCTGCTTTGTTCTGCTCCTTGTTCTCATAGCTGCTGTAATAACAGAATGTTCAGCCTGACACCAGCGCTCATGTTTATTAGCGTGTAGCTTATGCTAGACTTTTGAGTTAAGACACAGCGCTACAGGTTACACTATCTCACTGTTAGTTTCCAGTAACCCAAATCAGCATAAAACCTGCCCAACTTAAAAGAAAAAAACAAGCCCAAATCTCAAACTCTCTCATGTTAAAAGCACAGAACTATTAAACACATAAGAACATGCCATTAGCACACAACTGCGCTGAAGCAAAGAAAAAAACTGCGCATATGGGCTCCAAACAAAATGTACAATCAGACAACCAAATAACACACAAGAACTCTTTAACAATCAGGATATATCACCCAGAAAAAATAAATCATAAATAGCTTCCCAACATGAGTTGTAAATCTTCCTTAATATAAACTTAATTTCTCTCAGTATAGCTCAATTAAACATTTCTCTTACATGCAGTCATGAAATATTTTTAAGTTGATAAGTAGAACTCAACTCTCTTGGGCGTTTACATTGACCAAACACTTGATTAACCATTATTCTTTTCTTGTTTTATTATAATCAATATAGGTATAATCAATATTATTCATTAGGCGCCCGCCTATGCATTGAAAATGCATGGCGGAGGCCTTATATTATGCACCTAATAAGGGTTTCTTTAAAATTATTATTCCATATCTTTCTTCCGTCACCGTTAATACAGCCTGAACCGTAGGGTCTACCCCCACATACTATATATCGAAACGTTCGTCTCGATGCCGCGATGAGGGCTTTTTGTACTTGACGCCATTTTGGCTTACGGTTGGAACATAATTCACCAAAAACCACTTCTTCAACATAGTTGACCTCTCAAAAATGTACGGCTGAGCACGGCATTGGTGTTTTGGTCGAGTGGATTAGGTCCCGGGCTGGAAAGCAGAAGATCCAAGGTTCGAATCCAAGCTGTGCCAATTTCAGAGAATTACATTTTCACCCAATATTTCATTTCCCTTTGGCTTTAAAAAACGATTTTTCTATTTAAATCAATACAGTTCACCTCATGCCTTTAACTTTTTTATTTACATATTTTATTTTTTCATGCTACATTAAAGTATTTAATCATGTTTTAATAACACCAATTTTCCATGCTGCTTCAATGCAGACCTTCTCCTGTCGGCTGTTGGCTCATTAGCAGGCGCATTTGTTGTGGTCTCTTGTCATTCACACAGAACAATAAACCGTGCTAGCCGACATGAGTTTTAAAAACGGCAAAGCTTTGTCTTAAGCAGAAACGTGCCTCTACTCAGCGCTGCGTTCTCAGACCAGTGTGATGCGTTCGCGAGCGTCAGAAAGCTATGGTGCATTCAGGAGCATGGGACATTTCTAATTTACAAGGAAAGACACATAAAACCAAACAGAGCCCGAACCGTAGGGTCTACCCCCACAAACTATATATCAAAACGTGCGTCTCGATGCCATGAGTGTGCTATTTGTACTTCACGCCATTTACTGTTACCATGGCAACGAAATTAGCGAAAAACCACCCCAAAAAACCCCGTAGGAATGACTGGAGTCGGATAGAAAGAAAGCCTCCACAAACCTCCAAATGACCATTTTCAACGCTGTACTGTATCGTCAGGGCTCTCAACTCTCACGCATTGACCGTGTGACACACGCATTTCAATAACTTCACATGCAACACATGGCATTTCAAACGCAAACATGGCATTTCTCACGCATAAAAATCACAAAGCCTCTCTGGGCTGCGGACGACAAAACTCCGCCTTCTGCTGAGCTGTTTCGGCTTCTTTCACAGCTTGTGGCCATCAGTAATTCCTGCTGCAGTTCGTGTTAACAGTGCAGCAGGAAGAGTGATCAGAATTATGAATAATTTTAGTCTTATCCAGTGGTGAAAGTAAGCCAGTATGGTCCTGTACCGTGTACACAGGAGGGGAGGGGGTGGGGGGAGAGCTGCTGCATGGCTGCACGCAGGATCATAAAACAGTTCTGCTAACCAGATGCAGTTTAAAACGCCACTTAGTCTGTTTATAAGTTTGGTTTTTATTAATTCTGCATTTTTTAACTACATGCACCGTATTTCTGTGCCTCAGCGCTTGCTCCTCTCCCCCCTCCTTTCCCTCGGACCAGGTGCGTTTATCACCGTTCACCATTCAAAACGTGAATCACTACGTTTAATGTCCTCACATCGGTAGCAACGTGTGCCAGTTAAAGTCAATAGGAGAGTTAGTAGCTGTGTTTCATGCTCTTTTGTTTTTAACAACATAGAATCAGTGGCGCTTCGGTGGGCGTGCTGCCTTGCGCTTTAATTCAGGTGCGCACTTTTAAGGGTCATTTTAAAGAACTTGTAACATCAGGGCTTCATCTCAGATCTGTCAGTACCCCTGTTCCCTTTATAGGAGCCCTTTACAGTATTTAGTTATGCATTTCCCCCACTGTTTATCCCTCGCACGCAGCGCACAGGGGTAAAATCTGCCCACCTCACTGCCCAGAGTGCACTGACGAGAGCAATTGAGATTTGACTTGTCAGCGCGGCGACTGACTGAGAAACCTGTCGCTGTGAAAGGTGATGATAATGGTTATAAACTGTAACAGTCTAGAAGTGCATTGAGCTGAAAAGAGGGAGACGTCAGCAGCTGGATCGTGCGTAAAGACGCAGTGGGAACCTCTGTGTGCTTCAGTGTTGCTGAGGGGAAATTGTTGACCATAAAGGCTTGATGAAACTCAGCCTGAATCACCAATCAGGTTATAGAACTACAATGATAAACAAACCCATAGATGAATATGTTACAGTGTAATAATTCGGTCTATAACTTAAAACTACTTATTTTTATTCAGTATTATTTGAATAATTGTGTATTTTTTATATTTTAATCCATTAACTGAACAATAAAGTATTAATACGTCTCTCTTTTTAACAAAAATAAAAATTATGCACTTTTTTACATTGTCGCTGTGCCTACACCGATTTTTGTACAAATATAAAAATGAGCACCATAGTCCTCAAAAGCCTGCTGATATTCACAGTGAAAGAATTATTTTGATATCTCTTATACTTTTTCAGCTACAGCCATTTGTTCGGGACAATGTTCCTGAGAATTTTCAATTTTCCTCAAAATTACCTTTTTTGCATGATTTTTCGTGCCTAAATTCAAATATTTCCAGCAAAAACCCATAGCTTGTCCGGTTTCCCTATCCGTTATGAAATAAACGCTGACAAAATTACGTCTCTAACCTTTATCGTTCTGGAGAAACGAAGTGCTGCTCGCGAGGTAAATCGCAGCTCAAACAGGATCAGAACTCCATGCCCCCAAATGATGCACTTTTTTACATTGTCGCTGTGCCTACACCGATTTTTGTACAAACATAAAAATAGGCACCATAGTCCTCAAAAGCCTGCTGATACTCACGGTAAAAGAATTATTTTGATATCTCTTACACTTTTTCAGGTACAGCCATTTGTTCGGGACAATATTTCTGAGATTTTTCAGTTTTCCTCAAAATTACCTTTTTTCATGATTTGACCAAGGAACTCTGAAGCTTTGCCCTTGACGGTTACGCCCACCACTAGGCGGGCGCCTTCTTCAACTTCTTCAGAAGTTGAACGATTCTAGTTATAGTTTTTTTTTTCCCCGTCACTGTTAATACAGGCCGAACCGCAGGGTCTACCCCCACATACTATATATCGAAATGTTCGTCTCGACAACGCAATGCGGGCTTTTTGTACTTGACGCCATTTCCAGCTACGGTTGGAACAAAATTCGCAAAAAAACACAGAAAAATGCCCATTTTCAGCGCTCTACTGTGTTGTCATGCTTTCACCTACGAACATCGTTTAACTTGCAGTTTGTAGATATATCTTTGAACTATTCAGAAGTGAAAACGGAATGTGGATATCTTTTATCGTTTTCTCATCACGCCATTTTCAGTGACCATGGTGACAAAATTCTCCAAAAACCACCGAACAACTTTAGCCTACTCGCTCAATTTTCACTCTACCTACACAAATTATACATCAAAACGTGGGTATTTCTGTCTGGATTCAGGAGATGTAACCCTCATTGGTGTAGGTCTTACAGATTGTTCGCAAATCACCTCAGACCGGCAACAACCCCAAAGTCAAAATGATCCAGAAAACAACAAACAACTTCAGCCTACTCGCTCAATTTTCACTCTACGTACACAAATTATACATCAAAACGTAGGTCTTCTTGTCTGGATTCAGGAAATGTAACACTCATTGGTGTAGAACTTATAGATTTTTTGCAAATCATCTCAGACCGGCAACAACCCCAAACCCTCCCCAAATTGAGCGAGTAAGCTGCAGTTGTTGGGAGTTTTCCGTCCTGCAGACAGCCAGCCAGGGCCTTTTTTTTTATTTTTTTATTTTTTTTTAAAAGTAACAATTAAATTACTTCAGTTATACGCACCACCAGGCGGGGGCCTTCTTCAACTTCTTCAGAAGTTGAACGTTTGTAGTTATAACTATTATTCATTGATGATGTCAGATCGAAAGATTCAACTTATTTAAAAAATAAATGACTATTTTGATATATTTTGTTAGTAATTCTTTCTAAAAGCCCAACAAATGTTATGAAGAGCTTCCTAAATATTTTACAATCTGCCCACAAGCTATTTTTTTCCAACTTAATGTGTTCAAAAGCCTAATTGGTTGGAAACCTGCCTAATTTGGCAACACCGACTACACTATTGCTATTAGTTTGTTCGTAACAGTAGTCACAGAGCCACTGTTCAGCCTGAAGCATATATATATATATATATATATATATATATATATATATATATATATATATATATATATATATATATATATAAAGTGCACCCTCCTACCTGATAGTGTGTAGCCTGCTACTGTAAAAACGTTTGAGTGCCCTGATGGAGGGTAGGGTACCCCGATGATCCCTTCTGCTGTCATCATTACTCTCCTCAGGTTCCTCAAGTCAGAGGCGATGCAGCATCCACACCACACAGACAAACAGCTGGTCACAATGCTCTCTGTGGTGCTGTGGTAGAAGGTCGTGAGGATGGGTGGGGGCAGGTGGGCTCTCCTCATCCTGCGCAGTAAGTGCAAGCGCTTCTGTGCCCTCTTCGCCAGTGATATGGTGTCTGTTATGTGCACCCCGAGGAATTTTTTGCTGCTGACCACCTCCACAGCTGAGCTGTTAAAAAGAAGTGGAGCATGGCGAGGCAATTTCTTCTTGAAGTCCACGATGATCTCCTTCGTTTTGTCCACGTTCAGGATCAGTCCTGGTCGTTGTCGTCTCTAATCAGGCCCACCACCGTCGTGTTGTCTGCAAACTTCACAATGTGATTGGTGGTGAACCTGGGGACACAGTTGTGTGTCATCAGGGTGAACAGCAGGGGACTCAGGACACAGCCCTGAGGAAAGCCTGTGCTGAGGGTGATAACATCAGAGGTATTCTGTCTGACCCGGACCAACTGAGGTCTGTTGGTGATGAAGTCTAGCAGGCAGTTGCGAAGAGGTGTGCTGAAGCCCAGATGTTCCAGTTTTGATGGTGTTGAACGCTGAACTGATGTCCAGGAACATCCTCAAGGGGGCGGGGCGTGGGTGGGCTTGGAACCTGTTGATAACTGCTTGCAGTACTAGTTTATTATTATTATAAATAATTATTTTTCTCCGCTAAAGCGCATTGTGCGGCCCATGTGGATTTGTAACGAATCAATTGAATCAGGTATCTAAGTACAGAATGTGCACGCTACTCAAACCCAGAAATTCAGACCCCTCAACAACTAGGGGGCGCTATAACAAAGGACAATGCGTTAACATCTGTAACAACCAAAGTACTGGTCCCACACTCAAAAACTTCATATCATTTTGTTTATTGGATGATTCTGCATCAAAAAGGGAATTGGTACACCTTTCATTTCCCATCTAGTTTTCGCGCTACATGGCTACAAAGGTTAAACCTTTCTTGTTAAACTCCTCCCACATTTTATATGCAATCCGCGCAAAACTCCATATATAACCGTGTAATGGACAAATAAAAAAAGTTAACACGGCGGATTTTTGAATTTTTACTTTTTCGAAAAGTAACGCTAAAACAAGTGATTGTTAGCTAGCTAGCTCTAAATGTAATTGCTGATTATTCTAAAACCATAACAGATTTTAACATGTCCTTCATAACCCACAGTCCAAATAAGATTTTGCACATGTGACCCGCGTTTGAGGATCGACTAGATGCTCCATTTGTCCTACACATTTTACTTCCAAGAACATTTATGCTATAAGTTTTTCACATTTTTCTTTGAAGAGTCAGAAAGGGTGCTAGATATTTAATACTTTTTATCCGTTCCGAGAGTTTTACATTTTTTTTGAGAGTGTCCTTTAGGGATGTTTATGTCTCGTTTTTCTGTAAGTGTTTTTGTTTGGGTCTAGCTCTTATCGTTCTGAGTGTCTCACCAAAATTTCACTATGGTTACACAGGGCAGTCAAACTTTTTTACAGTAGCAGGCCACACACTATTAGGTAGGAGGGTGCACTTATGCCGGTGCCCGAGCCCCAAAGGGGAGAATTTTGAAAAATAGTCTCCCTGATGTATTTTGGAAGCTTTCAAGACAGGTGATTATTTAAAGAATAGAGTAAGAGTGCATGTTTTAAATTGAATAAAAAGCAAAAAAAGTGATTGATCAATTCTTCAAAAACAACCTTTGTTTTTTTTTTATTATTCTTAAAACATTTTTTTCACACGTTATCATCATGTTTTAACAAGTTTTTGAACAAATTTGCATAAAATTAGTTAAATTTGAATTACTAGCACCATATAAAACAGTTCAGATTAGGTCAATATATGACAATTTACTAACTTCCGAGTGCGCAGTGAGACAACACGCACGCGCTCAAAACCGGTCTCGCGCGCGCTCAGTTCCTTCTCTGCTCGCACGCTCGACCTGCTCATTCCATTCTCAACACCAGCTGTGCTGTGCGCTCGCTTGGCTGTTTCTCTGCGAGTGTCGTGCGAGAAGAGTTTTTCAGAGTTGAGCTCGGATTGGTTCCTGCGCGCTCAACCAGAAGGCACAAATATCATTCCATTATATAATCGGGGAAATGTAGGCGGCGGCAAGAGCTGCTATAGACTGCGATTTGCCGTCGTTGACCGGCTATTTTTGACTGCCCTGGTTACATAACAATAAAGACTTTTGATTTATCATCCATAATCCGATCAGCATCTAAACACTTGTTCCGACTAATTTGTGAATTTACAGCGCATGCATGTGGAGGACGGGGCTGCAACACTGTGCAGCACAGAACATTTAGGGATGATCATAATTTCCTCCCGCTCTCTAAACAGCAACAGCATGAGTTAACAGCCATCACAGAGCCTGGTGCGGGTCCATTTTATGCGCTCAGAACAGTCAGAACAAACACATCTCCGTGTTTGTTTGTTTTTGTTTTTCTCTGCATGAAGAAATACAAAACTTCTGTGGTTATTTTATAGAAATTCATGAACTCTGCTAATGTCAGAGAGTTTTTACTTTGAATAAAGCTTGGTGCAAGAAAACACGTCATCATCACATTATTTGATTTTGAGCCCAAATAAATGGTGCATTCAGAATACTTTCTTTTCTTTTAATCCGAATGCATTTTAATTTGATCAGGGAAAGTTGTGCATTTGAAAATGCTCCTGTCATTAACAAGCTAGCAAGCTAACAACCACATTACGAGCTATCAGACGGACCTTGTGGCTCAGTTATAGTCGTGCTTCTGGGTGCCGCGCAGCACTCCACTCACAGCCAGCAAGCCAAACACTGTTGGTGTTTCCTCATTTTGAAACGGAACAAACGTCAGATTTTGTAATGCCTTACCCTGTTGTTGAGCTCCCATCGCCCCCATCAAGGACTCCATGTTGTTTCAGCTCCTGTCTCTCTGTAGTGCTCTCGTGCCATGTCAAATTTCGCACGTTACTTATTTTTTGGTGGTGTGAAGCGCAACATGCTCCCAATCTTTTGAGGACTTGGTACGTGCCGTTTTCTCTGTGTCGTCATTAGTAGAATCTGTTACAAAAAAGCAGCATTTGAAAATACCGCCTCCGCTTCGTTTACGTCGCTCTGCAGCCAGTCAGCATTGCCGACCACCTGCAGGTCAGGTAAGTGGCTCTGTGATATGGCGAGTGATGCATTAATCGCGTGACATAACGAATCGATGATGAAATTCATTGCCAACGCTTTTAATTGTCGATTTTTTTTTTATCGATTCGCTGTTGCAGCCCTATATTTTATTTATTTTCCTTTTTGCTCAATGTGCCCTTATTGCAAGACAACTCTTTTTGAGATATAGTTCTGTTTTCTGAGTTTTGAAATTGGTAAACTAATTTTAAAAAAATCAACCAATCATCTCTCTTGTAGTTGGTGTCCATTTAAGCAATGATGTTGCACGGCTTCAGGAGCAGCAAGCAGGATTTCACTTTTGGCTCATGGAAGGTGACTGCGGCCAAAAACCACATCATGAAATCTAAAGACATTGAACGGTAAGTATTTTTCTCTATGATTTCTTTGAGCTTTATGGCATTTCTGTTACATATTACAGTGTTTTCCCTACTATTCTATAAGGTGTGTGTGTGTGTGTGTGTGTGTGTGTGTGTGTGTGTGTGTGTGTGTGTGTGTGCGTATGTGTGTGTGCAAGCAAAATCGCCATGTAGTCATGGCATGTAGTAAATTATATATATATAGGTATTCACGGTTATTTTGTATTAGAATTAGCCTTTCTAAATAGTGCCAGATTGCATCCTGGGCTAATTCGGTCTCTAGGCTCCCGCAAGGTTACCTGACTCCGCCAGATAGATTTGCTCCGCATATCCATCTGGAAACCTTCCGTTGAAGTAATTTTGGGAAGGGGCGAAAATACTGGTTAGCTGATTGGCCTATGTTGGTGATAGACGGGCCAAATGAACCAATCAGATTCGTCGTCGCTCGTAACAGAGCGACGACGAATCTCATTGGAAACACAACCACAAGCCAAGCTACTCTTGCTGCTGCAGGTAAAGGCTCGTTAGCTCAGCAAAGAAATACTCTGTAATTCCGATAAAACTTGCTCGATAGCCACGCTAACGCTAGTTTCATCGGCTGAAGCCGCCATGTTCTTTAGACTGAACTGTAGCGCTTCCCGTTGCGTCACACCTCAACCCGCCTCAAAGCCAACGCTGATTGGACGTTCGTTTGGTGAACGGCTCCAAATTTTCTTTAACGGAGAGTAGCCAGACTGATCTGCGAGTGAAACCTTGAAAGCTCGCGAGATCAGGATGGTCTCACGAGGCTACCCGCAAGGCAGACATGAATCCACAACAGGTATGTACAAAGCTAAATTTTTACAAGCGTTTACGCGGTGCCACACTATTAACTGCTCAGCAACAAGAAGTCTTCACATCAAACTGTTTTACATATGACACCGAGCTGATACACTGAGCTTCTCCAATGCAGTCGTGAATTGCAAGCACCTGCATTGTCACACCCACTCTGTGCCTCACTAACCGGTGTGCGGTGGCTGCGTGCTGTGGGAAATGTGGCAATTTGTCACAAGAAATTAAGACAATAGGTGAGTAAATGCGCTGCGGTGGTAGTGTTCATAGATAACCTCCTCTGCAACGGGTTAAAGCTCACTGGCGATGTGACTGACCTCCACATTGAATGAGCACACACTCACTGAGGCCTCTACCACCAGAAGATGCCCCACCTCCCTCCATCATAGTGAAGTTTCCGAGTTTTAAGACGAAAGGAGCAATCCTTCGCAGGCCTTGGCAGAGCAAGGGATTTTAATGGAATGAAGACCTCATTAAGATGGACCATGGCTACCCTCACACGATCCTTCGGCAGAAGAGAGAATATGCAGAGGTCTGCAGAGTGCTGAAAGAGAACAAAATCTCATTCCAGACACTCTTTCCAGCCAGGTTGAAAGTGTCACACAAAAATGGGACTAAAATCTACAAAACCGTTGAAGAAAGCAACGGAGGACCTCACAACCAAAGGCTACAAGGTGAGGATCGTCAATCCCACTGGTGGAATAGATTGGGCAGCTGACCTGGAAGAAAGCGGAAAGGCGCACAAAGAGGAGAATAACCACTTCTATCCGAGATGACAGCTATAAGGAGAGGTTGAGAGCTTTCAGACAACCATCACCTGCTCAGTGGCAGAAAGCTGTGGCTGTGCAATGCATTCCATGTGTTTTTAATCCATTTTGTGGGTTTGTTTTGACTCCTTCTCCCTCTGACATGATGGTTATGGTCATAAATGAGAGGTGAGCTACTAATTTGATTCAGGCGTGTTGGAGAAAGGATAAATCTAAAAGTTGCTAGATGTGAGCTCTTGAGTAGAGGCTGACATTTTTTCGGGAATCCCGAAAATAGCGGGAGTCATTCTGAGTGGGAGCAGGATGATTACACTGTTGCACATTGGAAAATGAGTCCAGGAAACACGTTTTACATGTAGGATACTGAGTGTTAACACCGTGACATTTAATGCTCCTCAAGTTTGTTAATATTTGCAACTTTACAGTCGCTCTGTGAGTTTAATAGATAAGTCCTTACTTCTGACCCTGCGTTGCAAATCCAACTTTTCCAGGTTGAGTTCGCCACTAGCTTTTGATTATGGAGCACTCCATAGTTGATCCCCCCCATTTTGTTTTTGAGCGTGGCCGGAAAACATAAACCGGAAGCACTGTTGGCTTCTGGGTCGTGTAGTTCTTTTGACTTGCATTATAGTTTAGGTTTCTTGGAAAAAAACTACAAAATGGCGGCAGCGAATTTTGTAGTTTTCAAAAATAACATTTTTGATTTTCTATTTTATAAATTTTTTTGGCATCGATCCTAGTTTATTGTACCTGCTATTGGTTTACTCCCGCTCCCGTCTGCTCCCGTTCATATTTAATCCTGTACCGTTCCTATCACATGATATTTACTAATGTTGACTCCCATCCCGCGGGATTCCCACGAGAATCACGTGACCCGCAGGATTCCCGAAAAAATGTCAGCCTCTACAGTCATGGCCAAAAGTATTGAGAATGACACAAATATTATATTCTCACATGATCTGCTGCCCTCTGGTTTTCATGTGTGTATGTCAGATGTTATCACATATGTATAGAAATACCATTGCAATCATATTAAGAGTAACAAAAGCTTTTATTGACAGAATGAGTTAATGCAGCAAGTCAATATTTCCAATCCAATCCACTTTATTTATATAGCACGGTTTAAACAAACACAAGGTTTCCAAAGTGCTCCACAAAGAGATAAAATAAATAAAAATAAAAATATATTTGCAGTGTTGACCCCTCTTCTTCAGGACCTCTGCAATTCTCCCTGACATACTCTCAATCAACTTCTGGACCAAATCCTGACTGATAGCAGTCCATTCTTGCACAATCAATGCTTGCATTTTGTCAGAATTCCTCTCTATGTTTTGTTCCCTGAGCCACTTAGATATCACCTTTGCTTTATGGCAAGGTGCTCCATCATGCTGGAAAAGGCATTGTTCATCACCAAACTGCTCTTGGACGGTTGGGAGAAGTTGCTCTCGGAGGACATTCTGGTACCATTCTTTATTCATGGCAGTGTTTTTAGGTAAGACTGTGAGAGAGCCGACTCCCTTGGCTGAGAAGCAACCCCACACATGAATTGTTTCAGGATTCTTTACAGTTGGCATGAGACAAGACTGGTGGTAGCGCTCACCTCGTCTTCTCCGAACAAGCTGTTTTCCAGATGCCCCAAACAATCGGAAAGGGGATCCATCAGAGAAAATGACTTTACCCCAGTCCTCAGCAGACCACTCCCTGTACCTTTTGCAGAATATCAGTATGTCCCTGATGTTTTTCCTGGAGAGAAGTGGCTTTGTTGCTGCCCTCCTTGAGACCAGACCTGCCTATTGCCATTCCTGAGCAAGCTCTTCACTGCTGGTAGCCCGATCCCACAGATGAAACACTTTTAAGAGATGGTCCTGGCGCTTGCTGGTCTTTCTTGGGCGCCCTGAAGCCTTTTTGGCAACAATGGAACCTCTCTCCTTAAAGTTCATGATGATGCGATAGAATGTTGACTGAGGTGCAATCTTTCTAGCTGCGATTCTCTTTCCTGTAAGGCCATTTTTGTGCAGTGCAATGACTGCACGTGTTTCTTTTGAGATAACCATGGTTTTACAGAAGATAAACAATGATTCCAAGCACCAGCCTCTTTTTAAAGTGTCCAGTGGTGTCATTCTTATTTAATCATGACAGATTGATTTCCAGCCCTGCCTCATCACCACCCACACCTGTGTTAATGGAGCAATCACTGAAACGATGTTAGCTGGTCCTTTTAAGGCAGGGCTGCAATGACATTGAAATGTGTTTTGGGGGATAAAGTTCATTTTGTAGGCAAATATGCAATTAATTGCTGTTACGCTGATTACTCTTTATAACATTCTGGAGTATATTCAAATTGCCGTTATAAAAACTGAAGCACTAGACTTTGTAAATATTAACATTTGAATAATTTTCAATACTTTTGGACATGACTGTACTCTACGCTTATACAGGAAATCTTTGACCAATCTGTATAATCTGACTCAATCTGTATAATCTAATTGAATTTGACTTTGTAAAGTGCCTTGACATGACATGCTTCATGAATTGGCGCTATACAAATAAAATTGAATTGAATTGAAAAGGCAATCTGTATTACAGATATCCACTTTGACTTTCTTCTCCTGTGTTGACACATTAATCATCACCCACCCTTTTCATAAGGTCTTTTGCTTTTGCTCTGGGATATTTTATACCAAAACAAATTAATCTCTGCAACACAGAATCTGTTGTCCTCCTAAACCTGGTACAGTCATTGTTTATATATGCATATTGCATATAAAATCATGGGAAGAAGTTTTAAAACCTGGTGACAGGCCACAGAAAATGTAGGTTCAGAGATTCACAGTTCAAGCCTTTAAGTCCTAACTTAATAAAATGCTTGTTAATTTCAGCTGTACTCTGCTTTATTCACTTGTTAATGTCATTAATCTTTTTTTAGGTTGTATCAACTTATTGCAAAACACCAAAATGCTTAGTTCCAAGGACTTTATTTCCACATAGCATTACATACAAAAACGTAATGCAGTGGATTTTCATGTAGTTAGGGTTCCAAGCCCGCGGTGCAGAAAGAACGGGCTATGCAACACTTAGCCGTTCGTCTGCACTGCAGTGCAGAGAACCCTATTGTTTTTCGTGTGTTTTTAATTTATTAGGGTTCCAAGCCCGCAGCGCAGGCGAACGGCTATGCTGTTCATCTGCTCTGTGAGCAGAGAACACTGTTTTTCGTGTGTTTTTAAATTATTTATTATTAGGGTTCCAAGCCCGCAGCGCAGGCAAACGGCTGTGCCGTTCGTCTGCTCTGTGACCAGAAAGCACTATTGTTTTTCGTGTGTTTTTAAATTATTAGGGTTCCAAGCCCGCAGCGCAGGCGAACGGCTATGCCGTTCGTCTGCTCTGTGAGCAGAGAACACTATTGTTTTTCGTGTGTTTTTAAATTATTTATTCTTCATCTTATTATTATTACAGAACTAAAACACGTAGTGCGGCCCATACGGACTTGTAACAAATCTATTGAATCAGGTATCCAAGTACAGAATGTGCACCGCTACTCAAACCCAGAAATTCAGACCCCTCAACAACTAGGGGGCGCTATAACAAAGGACAATGCGTTTCAGCCTATAACCTCCAAACTACTGGTCCCACACTCAAAAACTTGATATCACTTTGTTTATTACATAATTCTGCATCAAAAAGGGAATTGGCACACCTTTCGTTTCGCAGCTAGTTTTCGCGCTACATGGCTATAAAGGTTAAACCTTTCTTGTTAAACTCCTCCTACATTTTTTGTGCAATCCATGCAAAACTTTATATATAAGCGTGTCATGGACAAATAAAAAAAGTTAACGCGGCGGATTTTTGAATTTCGAAAAATAATGCTAAAATAAGTGATTGTTAGCTAGCTAGGTCTAAATGTAATTGCTGATTATTGTAAAACCCTAACAGATTTTAACATGTCCTTCATAACCAATACTCCAAATAAGAAATTGCACATGTGTCCCGCGTATGAGGATCGTCCATCACTAGGGAGCGCTGTGATGTCAAGAAATCTACTACGCAAGAATGGCTGATCGGATTTTTACAAAACCTTCTTCATCCCCTTCCAGTCATAGCCCTTAACTAAAGTATTACATGTGGTAATGATTTAAACAAGTGGGCGGGGCCTATTTCCAAAAGTGTGAAAAAAACCTTGAAAACTTCAAAAAATTACCAAAAATCAATTTTGTGGTGTAACGCTCTTGGATTTTCAGGATGTATTCCTTGAATAAGGTGTAACAATTCTCTCACAGCATGTATTGAGGTTTTTGAAAGTCCCACACTTTGTGAAATGAAAAAAATCAATGTATTTTCCACAAATATTTTTCAATCCCAATAAAAGTGGCCACTATTTGTAAAGCACATTCAGACTAAACGTGGACTTCAGTTTGGTAAAATTCCAGGCAATTTTGACCTATTTAAAAGACATTGAAGTGTATAAGGTCAACACTTCAACGGTTACAATTTTTTTTCCTCTTTAAAACTTTTCTGAAATAGCATGAAAAAAATCATATTCTTACAGAAAGCATTCTTGGACATCTGTGAATATTTTCAGAATTTCAGAGCAAACCGTTAATGTATAATGAATTTAATTTATATAATTTGACATAAAACATTTTGTTAGACAATAGGGGGTTTTCAGCTGACGTCACGCTCACGTGACTACTCAGCGCGTCCGCCATATTGGGTGGCAGTCGTTTCGCACCGTTGACCTGCATTGTATGACGCCTTAGGCAGTATTGGAAGTGAACAATGGGGAAAACGTGTTTAATGGTTGGTTGCACGGCCCGTGGAGGTGGAGATCAACGCTCTTTCTATCGCCTACCAGCCGTAATAGTGAATCAGTGTGAAAAAACAAAACAGCTCTCTGAACAACACCGTCACCTATGGCTGACACGGATATCCAGGTCCGATTTGGATGGTGTTAAGCTGGAATACGCCAGAGTCTGCGGTGCTCACTTTGTCACAGGTAATTAACTGTTAAGTATTTAAAACATGTAAGAAGAATATATTAATAATAGGGCTTGGGCGTTATGACTTATTACTTTCCGCGGCTGCCATGTTGACTGCCTCCGCCGCCTCTACTGCCTACGACTACCGCGTACTGTACTCCCTCTCTCAGCCGTGTTTTAATTTGATTAATTTCACCTTAACTTGATTTCAACCATGGTAAACCGTTGCTGTATTGTGGGCTGTAACAGCGCAACACATGATCGCCATGGGAAAAACATAGAAACGGATTAATTTTCCACCGCTTTCCTGCCTGGAGGCGCAACCACGGAGAACAACTGTCAGAGATAACAAAGAGTCGTCGGCTCGCTTGGATCGCGGCTGTAAGTCGACCGAACATAACTTTCCACAGTATCCCGATGTCAATGAGAGTGTGTTCTAAACCTTTGAAACACATAGCAGCAAGTTAAAAGTACATTACATGCGTGAGTGGTTGTTAGCGCTAATGGTTAGCATGTGCCAGAGCCCGTCTGAGCACAGCTTACCTTTGAACGAGTTGCTGTGTTCCCACTGTTTGCTGGCTTTATGATCTGCAGCTCCTACCGGCGCCAATACGGTAAATACAACTTAATTTTGCACTGGTCATTGTTCTGCTTAAATAATTAAAGCCGCGAGCGGCGTCGATCGGCCCTGCAGCCAAGCGCCTTCGCGCACAGCAGAAGCATGCGACACATTTGCGTCGGATTGTTTACATTTTTACCATCTTATTAAAACTCACCTGTCCACGTATGATGGCGATTTCCTTGATGTACATAACCAGATGTGAACTGGTTGTGAGCCTCTAGACCCTTGTAAGCTCTCATTTCCTCAAGAGTGTGCAGAGGGTTTTCACCGAACACCAGGTAATGCACTATGTCGCCGTGCTCTACATTTGGCCAATCATCTGGATTACGGCTAAACAAGGCACCGTGGAGGGCATAGGGGTCCATATGGTCGATCACGGAACATTTCCTCAGATATACGTCCTTATCTGGTCGCTCTAGCGTGCTGGCGTACTTATCCATTCGCGATACGATAATACGTGTACGACAACTAGAGATAAGGAAGTGTACCACCCAATATGGCGGACCGGAAGTTGGCCAGTGACGTCAGTGAAAACCCCCTATTTCAGAAAATTAGGTGTAGCACCACCATCTGGTGACTTTTCTTTGCAACTACAACAACTCTGACCATTCATATTTTAAGTCCATCTTCAAAACACATGACTTATTACAAGCTTACTAACAATAACTGAAGCACCCATGTACCTATCAATTTTATTTTTACTCTTTTACTGCTTGATTTATATTGTGGATTCAATGTTATAACAATACATTTATATAAATGGATAATTCCAACTGTTGCTAAAAAATTAACAACAGTCCACATCCCTTAACTTTTAGGTCGTTGTTATCAAATGTCTACATTAATAATGGCAGAAGTTTTAGTTTTGGCACACCTGTATCTATTCTAAAGACTGGTACAACACATATGAATTGCTTGAATTGAGCCTGGTAACCAGAGTTGGATATTATGGATCTTTGCTGGGAAGTTCTTTTTGTAAAAGTAATAATTATTTTTGTTTAAGACTAAGTAAAGGTAGAACTGTTTCTTACACATATAGTATAACCTTGTAATCAAAATATGACTGTTGTTCCCTGTTTTCCCTGAAATTCCTGTTACATAAATAAAGATATCGTTTCTGTTCTTGCTTCTAGTTTTTATTTGCCAGTATCTGCTTTTCCCAAGTAGCTTTCAATAAATGAAAAAAATTACACCTTATTCCTAACATGATTACAGAATACAAAGCAATTATTGTTCAATTCAAAATGTTAACTGTACTGTTATTGGCCTACGTCTATGCACATTTGACCATTAGCATTAACATTAAAAATCACACAATACACTAAAATATATCAATAGGTGAAAGGCACCAGCAACCCTCGCGACTCTGAGGGATTAAGCGGTTCAGAAAATGGATGGATGGATGTCAATAGGTGTTTACTTAAGTCTTTCTGATAGTTTTCTACAGGCAGCTTTATTACAAGTGTAGAATAAAATCCTGAAATTATGGCTTTTAGTTTTAGTGTTCCACCCCAAGACTTTTAGTGGCCCCATCTGGCCACCCATGTGAAAAATTTCTGGAGGCGCCCCTGATTCTGTTTTGCACGTGTGTCTGAAGTGCTGCAGCTATTCTAATGAATTGTTTCTAAACAGGAGCTCAGTAGATGCAGTCGTAGATTCAGAATGCCTGTCTAAAAACTTAAATCTAAACAGTATTTTTTTCCTAATAAGGAAATGATTTCTCTTAATCTGAATAAAAAATAACCAAAGTTCAGTATGGACATTCATAAAGGATATTTGTAGGGATGTATTTAACTTAATGGTCTGGTGTTATATATATATATATATATATATATATATATATATATATATATATATATATATATATATATATATATATATATATATATATATATATATATATAATTTCTCATCAGAGAACAATACATGTTTCAAATTGTCCACAGCCCAAGATTTGCGCTCCTTGCACCATTGAAACCGACGTTTGGCATTGGGACGTGTGACCAAAGGTTTAGCTATAGCAGTCCGACTGTGTACCAGATTTCAAAAGAGGACAAATTGTTGGTGCACGTCTTGCTGCCGCATCAGTGACCAAGACAGCAAGTCTTTGTGATGTATCAAGAGCCACGGTATCCAGGGTAATGTCAGCATACCACCAAGAAGGACGAACCACATCCAACAGGATTAACTGTGGACGCAAGAGGAAGCTGTCTGAAAGGGATGCTCGGGTGCTAACCCGGATTGTATCCAAAAAACATGAAACCACGGCTCCCCAAATCACAGCAGAATTAAATGTGCACCTCAACTCTCCTGTTTCTACCAAAACTGTCCGTCGGGAGCTCCACAGGGTCAATATCCACATCCGGGAGAGTTACGGTGTGGAGAAGACCCAAAGAAGTGTACCACACAGACTGTTGCATGCCCAGAGTGAAGCTTGGGGGTGGGTCAGTGATGGTTTGGTTTGCCACATCATGGCATTCCCTTGGCCCCATACTTGTGCTAGATGGGCGCGTCACTGCCAAGGACTACCGAACCATTCTGGAGGACCATGTGCATCCAATGGTTCAAACATTGTATCCTGAAGGAGGTGCCGTGTATCAGGATGACAATGCACCAATACACACTGCAAGACCGGTGAAAGATTGGTTTGATGAACATGAAAGTGAAGTTGAACATCTCCCATGGCCTGCACAGTCACCAAATCTAAATATTATTGAGCCACTTTGGGGTGTTTTGGAGGAGTGAGTCAGGAAACATTTTCCTCCACCAGCATCACGTCGTGACCTGGCCACTATCCTGCAAGAAGAATGGCTTAAAATCCTTCTGACCACTGTGCAGGACTTGTATATTTCATTCCCAAGACAAATTGACGCTGTATTGGCCGCAAAAGGAGGCCCTACACCATACTAATAAATTATTGTGGTCTAAAACCAAGTGTTTCAGTTTCATTGTCCAACCCCTGTAGGTAGCTCAGTGTAACATAAGCCACTCTAATTATAAGCTTTGTCAAAAGGGAAAGTTTTAAGTCTAGTCTTAAAAGTAGACAGGGTTACTGCCTCACGGACCAAAACTAGGAGTTGGTTCCACAGGAGAGGAGCCTGATAGCTAAAGGATCTGCCTCCCATTCTACTTTTAGAGACTCTAGGAACCACCAGTAGACCTGAAGTCGAGAGCAAAGTGCTCTGTTAGGAACATACAAGGTAATCAGAGCTCTGAAATATGATGGAGCTTGATTATTAAGGGCTTTATAGAGCTGAAGACTTTGAACTGCATTTTGTGGACTATAGTCCAGCCTTGAAGTAACAAATAGATGGACTAGTTTTCAGCATCGCTCCTGGACAGAATGTTTCTAATTTTGGTGATATTCCGGACGTGAAAAAAGGAAACTCTGGAAACCTGTTTAATATGGGATTGAAATGGCATGTCTTGGTCAAAAATAACACCCAAGATTTTTTTTACTTTAGAGGTCAGGAGGTGAGGAAGTCTATCAGCCAGCTCCGAAGGGGTGTGCTGAAGCCCAGATGTTCCAGTTTTTCCACCAGGTGCTGTAGGATGACGATGTTGAACGCTGAACTGAAATCCAGGAACATGCTCAAGGGTGCGGGGCGTCGGTGGGCTTGGAACCCGTTAATAACTGCTTGCAGTTCTAGTTTCTCTTGTATTTATAACATTAACTAAGTACATTTGCAGTATAACTATTATGCAGAGGTGTCAAAAATATTCACTTTTGTTGCTCAAGTAGAAATAAAGACTATATAAACTTCAGTGTCATACTATCAATAATGTTTTACTTATTATTATTGAAATATAAATGAACATACAAGCATAGCTGTAGGAAATAATGAGGGCAACAGATGTTAAGATACAACTGGACATAAAAATGAATGCATTACCCTCTTATAACAATTACCCTTGTATGGTTGTCTTTATTCTGTTCTTTTTGACAAGTCAGACCAAAAACAACATGAAATAAAACTGATGAGACTATTACATGAAAATGTAAAGAGTAGAAGTAAAAAGTAGGCAACAAAACATTTAGTCCAGTCAAGTATAAATAACCAAAATTTCTACTTAAGTAAGGTAACAAAGTATTTGTTATGAAGTATTTCGTTATTTGACACCTTCTTTGCCAAGTTTAGTTGCTTATTAGCAGAGGTAAGGGCATCTTTCATGGGCACAGCACATGCTTTCCAACAAAGATTTAGTGCCAACATTTGTTTTGTAGGAAATCTACAAAACAAATTCCTTATTTTGTTGTCTTACATTTATATTGTTTAAGGAGCCATCGAGGCAAAAGTAAAAAAAGAAATGGTCAACTTTTTGTTTTATGGTGTCAATGACTTCCATGTCACGGGGAACCCTGTCAATAAACATGTCATCTTCAGCATAAATGAACGACTCCATTAGGTGATGGCCCCATCCATGGTGCAACAAGGTGGATAAGAAACCAGCAGGGGTAGTGGTTAGGGCTGGACGATATAGAAAAAAAGTTTATCGATTAAAAAAAAAATGCATATTGATCGATATCGATAATTATTGAAAATATTTAAAACCATATTTCATGTGCAGCTCTGCCTGGACATTTTATGATATTGCTAAATGATTTAATTTTAATAAAGAACACAATCACAGAATTCCAATTAAATATTTATTTAACCAACTTTTTTAACCATAACAGAATTTCTTTTAAAGCATGTTACTGCATGTGTGATGTCCTTATGCCTCTTGGACGCTTTTTCATTTTATCACAGAGAAGGGAGCCCAGTTTAGCTTGCTGTACCTGCTTTGTTTTGGAAGAAGTTCCAGAAGATTCCTCCGAAGATGCGGAGTCGCGCGGGGTTGACACAGCTCGCGCTGCTGCGGGTGTGAGCGGCTTACGTGATGAAACAAGTTGGTTGCGTTACCAGATTTTGTTTTTACCGGTTCCTTGCAAGTTTTACAAATCTCTGTGGGTTATTTCTGTCAGACTGGCGAACTAGTAAAACCCCGTTTTGGGACCGTTTCCTCCGCCGCTCCTTGCTGCAACATATTCAAGTGCTCTGTGTTGTGGTTTGAGAGGGCGGCACTTTGTGACGGCGTGCCTGGGTCCGCGACTACTATTGGTCGAGAGGAAGTAGTGACTGTAGCATCAACTAATATGATAGGCTGAAAGGAAAGAAGGAAAACTGTCTCTATCCCACTTTTATTGACCCTTTTTTTTCCTATCGGGCCACACGTCTGTCGATCGATATATATTGTTATTGAATTATTATCCAGCCCTAGTAGTGGTTGACCTCCCTAACTCCTCCACTGCTGTGTGCTCCAAATTAAGACCCTGCCGCATCTCAGCGGCCTGATTTAAGGGCCTCAGGATCATTCTTCATGTTTTCTGAAGAGGTTTCCCCCGTGTGACAGACCTGGTTGAGGTTACACAGCACCTCCTTATTTGATGCCACTCAGCACAGAGACTCTGTTCTCGTGTGTTCTTTTCAATTTAGTGTGCAATCTCAAAAGACGTTTCAAGAGAGGCCATATTATAGTATTCTAGAAGCGCGGCTCAGGGTGGCAGCACGTTGAAGTAGCTCTGTAACTCTGAGATTTTTTCTTTTTTTCAAGCGGCAGGAATTCATTGGAAGACAAGACAGACTTTGTGCAGCACGCAGACACTGGCAGCTTACAAGAGTGAGGGCTGAGCACAAATAAAGCAGAAGAGTCCAGCTAGCTGGGCACGCAGAAACTGATAGAGGCATGGTGGCAGAGTATATGAAGCAAGACGAGAAGTTCTGGCAGAGTCCAGAAATCCAAACAAAAAAACAACCTAGACAGGGCGGGTGGAGGGGGGCCTTGGTCGAAAGGCAAAAGTCCAAAAATAAACCTGAATAAAGAACTCCAAGAATGGGCAAACACAAAAATTTGGGCAGACGGCCCAGGGGCAGACCACTGTGTGGCAGGATCTCTGGCGGTCATCCCGGAGGCAGACCACGGCATGGCAGGATCAGCAGAACCCTGAAGTGTTTCAGCAGTTCCTGCATGATGAGGGCATTATGGACTGGCCTGCCCGTTCCCCAGAATCCATCTGGGGACATCTGGGACATCATGTTTTGGTCAATCGACCAATGCCACATTGCACCACAGACTGTTCAGGAGCTAACAAATGCTCTAATCCAGGTCTGGGAAGAGATCCCTCAGGAGAACATCCGCCATCTCACCAGGAGCATGCCTAGGCGTTGTCAGGAGGATATACAGAAACGCAGAGGCCACACATACTACTAAGCCTCATTTAGACTTGTCTTGAGCAGTGTTGTATAGTAATGAAGTAAAAATACTTCACTATTGTACTTAAGTATATTTTGGAGTGCTTTATACTTTTCTGGAGTGTACATTTTTTGAGAACTTTTACTTCACTATATTTCCGAACTTAATTGTATACTTTTACTCCGATACGGAAATGCAGAGGAATGATGCACATCCAGAGTCAGGTAAAAAGCAATGCACTTATCAGTGTGATTTTAAAGTATAGCATCCACTAGCTAGTGTAAGGGGGAAAACACTCTTTCTTTTACAGAAATACTTGAGCTTAGTGCCAAAAGAGCAGAAAGCAGAGAGAGGGCAGAGGTCCAGGTACAGTCTGAATGAGCCAGCTGAGGCGGGGATCTGGGGGGACGCAGCGTGTGTTTGAGAAGGAGACAGAGAGAGCCATTCCTAGTGATAACAGAGACAGTGCAGGTGGAGGGGCTTACTGCCCGATCGGATAGTGTGAGCATAGTCACTCAGAGACAGAACACAGCTTTAATTTCAATGATCCCGCGTTATGGCCAACAAAAATGACTGATTCTGATCGAATGAATGTTGTGCGTTTAATGGCAAAAAGGAAGCCTTTCTCAGAGATGGCAAATGAAACCCCCAGCAGATACAGAGAGCAGAGAATTCCCAAAGTATGTAACATATTCTACCTCCTGCAATGGAAGGGAAAAAAATTGTTAGGGACTGGCTAATATACAGCAGGTCAAAAAAGGCCATATTTTGGCTGCAGTGCTTTCTGTTCTCTTATGAAGAAAAGATCAACTAGTGCAGTAAATTCAAATGATGGGTTGAAAATATCCAATATAAAATGCAGAGATTTCCAGGGCATGACGTATACAGTTAAGTTTTCTGTGTGTGTGTGTGTGTGTGTGTGTGTGTGTGTGTGTGTGTGTGTGTGTGTGTGTGTGTGTGTGTGTGTGTGTGTGGTGGCGGCAGGTGTAGAGGGGGTTTCACTTAACCATGTTCTTAGTATACACCCCTTGGTCTAAATTTTGCCTGCACTTGGTTGTGTACAATTTTAAAGTGCATAGCACTGACCTTACTTGAAGAAGGAAATCTGAAAGATTACAAAAAGGTTGTATTTTCTGTCTAAACTTGGTCTAAATTGGTCCTGCACTTGGTTGTTTATATTATTTTAAGAGAATTTGACTTTCAAAGTTTATCAAAATCTAAAAAAATGTCATTCAAACTGCATTTGCTTTGTTTTACTTTTTACTTGTACCCTTATTTTTACTTGACTCCGAGATTTCAGTACTTTATACAACACTGGTCTTGAGGAATATTCACTGATGTTGAATCGGGCCTTTGATGTAATTTTCTACTTTCATATTAAGTATGAATCCAAATCCAGATCTCCATGGTGTAATAATTTTGATTTACATTGATAATTTGTGTGTTGTTTTCTTCTCAATCAATTCCACTGTGTTAGGGGTATGAAAAAGTGAAACTTATTTAATCATACCCCTTATCCTTCCTATAGTCCTTAACATCAACAATCTTCCTGATTCTGACTTATGAGTCCATGCTACATAAAGTCAATTAAGTAAGCAACTAAATCAATATTTTGTTCATATAAACACAGATATAGTCCAACTACTCTGTCCTGTTTCTAATATAAGGCCAACATAAACGTAACTTTTCTTAAGCCTTATAGTCAGAAAAATACGGTACTTTAAAGAAATAGCCAGTTATTAGATAAAAGAGTAATTAAAAGTTTAGTTACCATTTTTGCCACTTCTGCTCGGTTTCTGTGCAGCTTAATACTAGAGGACCAGCTGTGAGTAGTGGGCTGTCTGAAATAACAGAGCTGCCACAGGGCTGCTGCACAAAGAGCGCAGCAGCCAAACCGCACAGTTCAGGCAGGAATTTAAAAGTAATAATCAGGCTTTTAACTGCATCTTGCTTTGTGTCCATAACCAATGAAACATGAACATTTATTATGAATGAGAAACATTAGCTTTTTACTGTTTGCCTTGCCAGATTATCAGAAGAACTGAACATGCCTTCGCTCCCAGAGATGTTGTTTGGGGATAATGTCTTGCGGATCCAACACACAGACCGCTACGGCATTGAATTTAATGCTATCGATGCTCTCAAGAGAGTCAACAATATGGAAGACACTGTCAAGGTAGCCTGTGCTCAAGAATGGCAGGACACTAGGTAAGCTATGCAAACAAAATGTCAACATACACTGCACATTATCAAGTTCTTGGTTTGTCATGAAAGCAGTATTATAGTGCATATTTAGCTACTTTTAAGTTTTTTTAAACAAATTTGTTTAAAATTATTTCAAGTCTGGCATCCACTCTGCATTTATGTTGGAAATATTTAGTGGCGTATCAGTTAATTGTGAAGCAGAGATTTTTCACAAAGGGTTGCCTTTACTTTAACTTTGTTTGCTACCTCCAGCTGGCTTGGCTAGCCCAGCACCATGCTAAAAGCTCTGTGTAAAACAGCATAACAAGCTTTGAGAAACACACATGCCCATTATTAGTTTCAAAATTACTTCAGTTTAAATTAAATACCATAGTTGAGTGGATGTTTCCAGATACCCAGGTATCACACAAGCATTTGTTCCAATAACCCTTTTAAGCCCAATATACAATTTTGCAATATTAAAGAAAGGAGAACCAATTGTCCAATAACTCTTGACAGACGAACATGACAACAATAGCTCTCAGTAATTCTTTTCAAAAAATGAATCTTGTAAATTATATTCATTCATTACACACAAACCGATATATTTCAAGTGTTTATTTCTTTTAATTTTGATTATTGAACTAATGAAAACCCAAAATTAAAAATCTCAAAAAAATGGATTAGTTAAGACCAATACATAAAAAATTATTTTCCAGAAATGTTAACTGCAAAGTATGAACATGAAAAGTATGAGGATGTGCAGCACTCAATACTTAGTTGGGGCCCCTTTTTCCTAGATTAGTGCAGCATGGAGTCAATCAGTCTGTGGCACTGCTCAGGCGACTGTGGCTTGATGGGTTGAGTAGTCGTCTGGCAATCAGAAGGTAGTGGGTTCGATTCCAGGCACTTAACCCCAACTTGTCTACCAACTTGGTGTATAAATGTGTGCATGTTAGTGAGAGCGAGAGTGAATGTGGCTATGGTGTACAGCGCTTTGGGTGGTCAGCATGACTGGAAAAGTGCTATATAAGTTCAGTCCATTTACCATTACATTAGAGCCTTGGCCACTCTTATAGCTCTTCTGCATTGTTAGGTCTGGCATATCACATCTTCCTCTTCACAATACACCATAGACGAACCCCCAAAGTCCTACATGTGTGGCACCGTGATGGAGTTAGCAGAGGGAGGTGTCCTGGGATTGGGAGGACTGACTGGGGAGCAACATGCTCTCCTAGGAAGTCAGCTCCTTCGCTGACTCCAATAGGCACCCGAAGAGGGAGGCTCTGCTCGCCCCATCTCCATAGTCTGCAGGCCAGAGATTGGCGGCAGGGTCCGGGAGCCAACCGCAAACTAAGGCCAACTCCGCCACCACCCAACCCAACCATTCACCCTCCAGGCCGTCTGGGGGGTAAGAAAAGGGGAAAAAAAAACACTCTACTCAGCCAGCCTGCTCGAACCATGCCGACCCTTTTCCCCCGGATAGAGCCGCCATGAACCAGGATCTAGACAAGGAGCCGGACACAGAGCCCTCCAAGCCCCCCCCCCACCGAGGAAAAAAATTAAATTAAACCCAGAACAACACTAACATTCATTCAAACAAGCCCCATGGAGAAAGACTGGGGATTCTGGTCCACTATCCGGTGTTTCAGGAGGGGGAAGCAATGCAGTACCAACATTGTTTACAGTGGGGGTGGCGTGCTGCTGACCTTGACTCGGGACGTCGTGTGGCGGAATACTTTGAAGACCTCCTTAATCCCACCAACACGTCTTCCATTGAGGAAGCAGAGCCCGAGGACTTGGGGTCAGGTTCTCCCATCTCTGGTGCTTAGGTCACCGAGGTTGTTAAAAAGCTACTCTGTTACACACTACACTACTCTGCAACATTGCGTGGACATCAGGGGCAGTTCCCCAGGATTGGCAGACTGGGGTGGTGGTCCCCCTATTTAAAAAGGTGGACCGGAGGGTGTGTTCCAACTATAGAGGAATCACCCTCTAAAGCAGTGGTCCCCAATCCTGGTGTCCCTGCAGGTTTTACATGTGTCCCTGATCCAACACACCTGACTTATTTCCCCAGTGTGCTGTCAATTTCTCCAGAGTCCTCCTAATGACCTTATTATTAGACTCAGGTGTGTTGAAGCAAAGTAACAAATAAAAGTTGCAGGACACTCTCTTCTTCAATATGCGCTAGACATGGACTCCTTCAGTTCAAAGTCTTGCACCGGTTGCATTTCTCTAATGAAAAGCTAGCTAAGTTTTATCCAGGGACTGATCCCTTATGTAATCGATGCAGGTCAGAGGTCGGCTCCCTTATTCACGCTTTCTGGGCATGTTCAAAACTTCACACCTATTGGTTGTCTATATTCAATACATTCTCAGAAATATACAATGTTGCATTTGAACCTTCTGCTCTAACTGCAATTTTTGGAATCATACCCCCCAATAGTTTACTCTCCAAATATAATTCAAATGCAATAGCTTTTGCTACGTTGATTGCGAGACGCCTGATACTGTTGAGGTGGAAACAGAAGGCCCCACCCACACATGAACAGTGGCTCTCAGAGCTCATGAGGTTCTTACATTTAGAAAAGATGAGGTGTACACTGGCAGGTTCAACTGCTAAATTTTTCAAAACTTGGCAGCCATTTTTACTATACATGGAAACATTTAAAATGAGTATTTTATCATAACTAAACTACTGTTATATTCTTTTAGTCAGCTATGAACAAATTTTTGTGTTTTTGTCTGTCTTTATTATTTATCTATTTATTGTATTGTTTTTACTTTATTTTTTAATTTTTACTTTTTATTTTTTGGGTATGTGTGTTTTGTGTAAGGGTTATATATGTTAAGTAAGACAGCGCTGTATAAAACATGAATGCTGTAAAGAATATGCTGTGAAAATTGATAAATAAAGTTTAAAAAAAAAAAAAAGTTGCAGGACACCGGCCCTCGAGGACCAGGATTGGGGACCACTGCTCTAAAGCATCCCTGGTAAGGTCTATTCTGGGGTTCTGGAAAGGAGGGTCCATCGGATAGTTGAATCTCGGATTCAGGAAGAGCAGTGTGGTTTTCGTCCTGGCCGTAGAATACTGGATCAGCTCTACACCCTCAGCAGGAACACGGAGGGTGCATGGGAGTTTGCCCAACCAATCTTCATGTGTTTTGTGGATTTGGAGAAGGCATTCAACCATGTTCCTCCGGGGGTCCTGTGGGGGGTACTCCAGGAGTATGGAGTACCGGGACCTCTAAAAACGGCTGTTAGGTATCAGTATGACCGGTGTCAGAGCTTGGTCCACATTGCTGGCAATAAGTCGGACTCGTTTCTAGTGCGAGTTGGACTCCGCCATAGTTGCCCTGTGTCACCGATTCTGTTCATAACTTTTATGGACAGAATTTCTAAAACGGATCCCAAGGTGTTGAGGGGATCCGTTTTAGTGGCCTTAGGATCGCGTCTCTGCTATTCACGGATGATGTGGTTCTACTGGCTTCAGCAGGTCGTGATCTACAGCTCTCACTGGAGCAGTTCGCAGCCGAATGTGAAGCGGTCGGGATGAGGATCAGTGCCTCCAAATCCGAGACCATGGTCTTCATCCGGAAAAGGGTAAAGTGCCTTCTCCGGGTTGGGGAGTTTAAGTATTTTGGGGTCTTGTTCGTGAATGAGTGGAAGATGGAGTGGGAGATTGACGGGCAGATTGGTGCTGCGTCTGCTGTGAAGCGTGCACTGTACCGGTCTATTAAGGTAAAGAGAGAAAGGCAAAGCTCTCGATTTACCGGTCGATCTACGTTCCTACCCTCATCTATGGTCATATGCTTTGTGTCATGAATGAAAGAACGAGATCCCGGATACAAGCAGCAGAAATGAGTTTACTCCGTAGTGTGTCTGGGCTCTCCCTTAGAGATAGGGTGAGGAGTTCAGTCATCCGAGGAGGACTCAGAGTAGAGCCACTGCTCCTCGACGTCGAGAGGAGCCAGTTGAGGTGGCTCGGGCATCTGGTTAGGATGCCTCTTGGTCGCCTCCTTGGTGAGGTGTCCTGGGCACGCCCCACCGGGTGGAGACCCAAGGAAAGACCAAGGACATGCTGGAGGGACTATGTTTCTTGGCTGACCTGGGAATCCCAAGGATTCCCCTGGAGGAGCTGGCCCAAGAGGCCGGGGAAAGGGAAGTCTGGGCCTCCGTACTGAAGCTGCTACCGCCGCGGCCCGCCCCCAGATAAGTGGAAGATTATGGATGGATATATTTATCATGGAAACCTCTCTGCAATGGTTGCACCAGAGGATTTTTTGTCGCCCCACGTGATATTTGGTTGCCCCACATGATATTTACAAGTTAAACCAAGTTGAGAGGATAAGAATTAGCCAACTAAACAAATTAAGTTGGCTACCTACAAAAAGTTACTATGAAATGTATAGTTACTATGAAATGTATAGTTAAAATCTATATTTGTTGAACAAAACTTAATAGTTTAATACCACATGATGAACAAATTTGGTCCTTTCAAATCAAAAGGGGGATTTTTTTCCAAAGTTGAGAGTGAGCAATAAAACTTTTAATTAATTGTTCCAATGTGTTTCTGAGAGTCTAGTGTATGATGCATCTTTGTGTCCTTGGACACGTTTCAAAATAAAAGTTAGTGATTATTCGATAGTCGCACCACATGGTATTTCATAAATAGGAATCATCGGACAAAGTTTGCATGAACATTATGATGGAAATAGAAATTAAAATACTTTGAAATTTAATACAGGTCTGAAAAACACATAGAAATATGCCAAAAATGGCACAAAGTAAATTTAGAGTAATTTTAAAGACAGTCGCACCACATGATATTTTGACGCTTTAAACAATTGAAAAAAATGACAGGTATGTAATGTTTTATCAAGACTTCATACTGAGTGCATCTATAGAAAAGGTACCACTACATATATGGTATATTTTTATGTACTTATACCTTTTTTAAACTTCAATAAACACAGTTGGACAGAAAATTGAAGCACCATGTCATCAACCCAAATTCAGGTTTCTACTCATTTTGAAAGTTTCTAACCATATTTGAGACCAGAAGTTTTGCTCAAAGCCTCCCATGTCATAATAGGAAGGGAAATTAAATCATCTAAAATTATACCGGACAGTGTCCGGTATAATTTTAACAATAATTTTAGCGCTTGAGATCAAGGATCTAAAATACTTTTGATTTTGATAGTAAACCATCTTTATTTAGCATTTTTTTTATTATAGATTTAATTTGTTGATATTCTAAAAAAATGGTTGTCAATACCATATTATATATTTAACCTTTTAAATGAAATAAAGTAAATTCCTTCAAATATATGTTTCAGGTATTCAATACCTTCACTCCTCCGGTCTGGAAAGTTTATCATATATTTTTTTGTAGAATGTCAGGGTAATTCCAGATGGGTGTATGGCTGCATAGGTTAAGTGACGACCCTGTCAACATAAACTCCCTTAAACTGTCAGAGAATAGCTGATATGGATCTTTTTAAAGCGTACATGTCATTTTGTATTCTAGCTAATAAATGGTAAGTCAGAAATCTTAAAATTAATACATATTGTCTGTTCTATATCTAGTCAGCTAAGGAATTATGTTTTAACCATTTGGAGATGTATTCTAACTTATTTGCTAAAACGTAATGTCAGTAATATTTTTTTTAAGAAATGCTAGTCTTTTCGTTGATCAACATATATACCTGTTGTTACTTCCAGGTCTGTTTCCAAGCGTTTTTGGGAACATTCAGGAAGACGCCAGCAACAGAAACAGCTGTATCAATTTTAGAGACAATTTTAGAGAATTTTACCAACCTTTTGTAATGTGATGTTTCAAAATACACATAAAAAATGTGCCGTTACAAATTTACTCAAACAGATCAGCACACCAGTTAGGAAAAATATTTGTATTAAATTAGATTTTATTTTCCAGTTTGACTTAAAATGAAAAATTTTCATTTGGAATCGTAAATAATACCTCTTCTTACAGCTATTTTGATTTCCTAAAAATCAAACACACTACATCACAACAGTCTCAACAGTAGGTTGCTATGAGTACCACAGATAAAGGGGATATGTGACCTTGTCAACATGATTTAATTTCAGATCTGACTCTGAACACACCAAAGAAGTGCTGAGGCCTTTTGACTGGACATTTACCACAGATTACAGAGGAACACTTTTCGGAGACCAACTTCATATAAAGGCTAGTTCGTTCGTTCTTTCTTTCTTTCTTTCTTTCTTTCTTTCTTTCTTTCTTTCTTTCTTTCTTTCTTTCTTTCTTTCTTTCTTTCTTTCTTTCTTTCTTTCTTTCTTTCCTATGTAATACTAAGGTTTGTCTGTCAATACTCTGCACTTATTCTTTTTTAACTAATTCTGTGTAACTTTTCCTGACTCTGTAAAGGTGACCAACACAGAGGAGCGTATTGACATAGAGAAACTCAAAGCTCGGGAACACATCATGTTCTTTGAAGAGGTCTTGCTATTCGAAGATGAGCTTCATGACCACGGTGTCTCAATGATTAGTGTCAAAATTGTAAGTTTTTTTGTTGTGGGGGACTATTAAGGATTGCCAGTGTTGTGTTCAAAATACTGTGAAAGAAATTCTAATGTTAGAGATTGTTCTTACAGAAATTATAATTATAAACCTGTGTATGCAAACTGATTACATGCACAAACCCCAAAACCTAATGTTATGGTTTGCATTATTACTTTTTCTATTTGAACTTGTGCAATGCAGTTACCTGTTTGATCAAGGAGACTTTGAAATTAAAGACCACAGGTGTAAAAATGTTGCCCAATTGCTTGACTTAGTGCAAGTAGAAATTTGTCACGGCAAACACAGAAGGTTGATACAGACAGAAATAAAGATCTTTTCAAAATCTAAAATGGTATGTACAACACCAAGTATTTTCCTTTATTAACCACCCTTTTGCATTTGTTCTATCTCATAGCAAGTAAGACCACAGCAGTGCTCTCACCAGCATGTTTCAGATGTGAAAATTACACTGAAATGATACTGTTAAGCAGGAAATACACTGGGCATGTAATGTAAGCGGCTTGGCTTACGGGCATTTAAAAAAAAAAAAATACGCTCCACAGTTGTGCGTTTCTGCACAGAAAAGAAATTTCACCACATGGAAAGAGTACCAAGTAGAAGGAAAGGCAGAGTGCTCAGCAAAAATTGGTGAAATAAATACCAGAAATCTGCAGCGCCAACAATGTCACTTCTACCACCTTGTGGCCGAACTGAGAGTGGACTATTATTCTGGAATACTTTCAGAGGTGAACTGTGACAGAGAATGTTGTTTTTTCGTTCATTCCCTGCCAAACAGGAGCAAGGAAGACACAACATACTTAGTATTTTCACCCTCTTTTTTAAAAGACACAACATACTTAGTATTTTCACCCTCTTTTTTAAACAGTGGAACAAAGTATTTAGTCAGCCACTGGTTGTGCAAGTTCCCCTACTTAGAAAGATGAGAGAGGTCTGTAATTTTCATCATAAATACACTTTAACTATGAGAGACAAAATGAGAAAAGAAAAACATTGTAGGACTTAAAGAATTTATTTGCAATACTTGTTGGAAAATGAATATCGGGTCAATAACAAAAGTTCAACTTAATACTTTGTAGCATAACCTTTATTAGCAATGACAGAGGTCAAATGTTTTGGCCCATCTCTAGGGCAGTGTTGTTTTGAGGCTGTCGCTGGGCAACACAGACTTTCAACTCCCTCCTTGAAAGGCTTTATGGAGCCACTCCTTTGTTGCCCGAGCGGTGTGTTTGGGATCATTGTCATGCTAGAAGACCCAGCCATGTTTCATCTTGAATGCTCTCAATAAGGGAAGGAGGTTTTGGCTTAAAGGGGCCATTACAACAAGGTTTGGGGGTATAATACGGTCTGTTGTGCACTGATGAGGCTGTGTAGATATCAAAACTGAATACCAAAGAACCTGCTCAGGGGCAGTCAGCTTTGTTGCTTTGCTCAAAAACTGTCACATCAGAAAAGGGGTTTGTCTTCCTACATAGGTTGTCTTTCTACAAATTCATATTCTCCAGTCAGAGCACACCATCAAGCAAACAGCCTCCCCCTCCCCTACTCCCCCCACCTAAGTCCTGCTAGCATATCTGACTACTTCACCTGAGAGGAGTAAGGCGGAGGAGTGAGCAGACGCACCCCCAGATCAGCTTCCCTGTATCGGTTTGAAAAGGAGGCAGACACCACTGAAGCCGCAAAGCGCAAAATCCCATATTCAACCTCAAGCTAATTTCACAGCGGTTTCTAAAAAGGGGAGCTGATATGTCCGACGGTGGCCTAAAATGCATAAAGTTTCCACTCACTCCCGAAGGACGAGAGAAACACAGAAGAGTGGCTGTAGTTCAATTATATGGGACTTGAAGAGGCTTTCCTGTGGGGGAACAGTTTTGTACCAACACGGAAGGTGGCAACCACAACACTGTCATTACCCGCAAGTTTGTTTAATTTCTAAAAGCTGTCTAAATTGTAAGGAAGGTGTGTTTATAACTGAAAGATCTGGTTGACTAACTGAAGCTAAACCACTGTCGGCTGTGTTGTTTTCTTGTTGCTGCTCTGGAGAGCGATCTCTCTGCTGCAGCAAGAGTTTGCTTTCCACTGCAGTCCTCCGCAGTCATTGCGAGCTCTCCTCCACAGAAACTGTGGTGACTGTGGAGGAGAGCAAGCAATCACCGTGGTAACACTGGCTCCCAGGTCATAAGTGCAGTCACAGCGAGCTCCCCACCGCGGTCTATGTGGCTTTTTATTTCGATCCCAATGTGTTACATCGGACCGAAAGGTTAAAACCTTTGGTCAGCTTGGCCTCGCTTGTCTGACATTCTGCGAAACAAACTTCACCAAACATAAAACCATAATATCGATTTGTAACAGAGTGTTGCAGTGAGAAGGGAGGTGTGGGTTCCATATATAGTTGTAGCAAATACCGCACCCAACATTTTTTTTTCTTTTTTACTGAGGAGGGATATTTGGTCTGAAAAAACGCTATGTTTTTATGAAATTCTTGGTGGAATTTACACATGCAGCAATATCAACTACATGACATGTTTATACAGTGATGTCATGGCACCTTTAAAATCTCACAATACACGACCATGTTCATTCTTCCCTTAACACAGATCAGTCGTCCTGTCCCGTTTGCAGAAAAAAAGACCCAAAGCATGATGTTTACACTCCCATGCTTCACAGTGGGTATGGTGTTCTTAGGATGCAACTCAGGCTTCTTTCTCCAAACTTTTTTTTTGCCAAAAAGTTCTATTTTGATTTCTGAATTAGCCATATGCTCTGTGGCAAACTTCAGACGGGCCTAGACGTAGACTTAGACAACTTTGTCATTTTGTATGCACAGAGTGCGTACAGAACGAAATTTTGTTGCATACAGCTTGTAAATTGCAGTAAAAGTTAAATTACAGTATAAGGTGCAGCAGTGATTTAAAAGTAAAACAATTAATATGTAAACAATGCAGGAGAAAATCAGTGTACAGGTGAGTATTTTTAAAAACCATTTGTATGTACAGAATTTGATTGTGCAAAGGGCATTTGTGCAAGGGTGCATTTAAAAAACTAAGAGTTCGGCAGCATTTGTAATGCTAGATGGAGATGCCATGATGCAAAATGTGCAAATATGTGAATGTTGTGCAGAGTTTATGGGTTATAGTTCAGCAGTTCAACAGCAGTTCAACAGTCTGATGGCAGCAGGGAAAAAGCTTTTGCAGAACCTGGTGGACCTGCAGCGGATGCTGCGGAACCTCTTCCCAGAGGGCCGCAGGGAGAACAATCCATGGTGGGGGTGTGAGTGGTCCCTGATGATGTTACGAGCTCGGCACACGCAGCGCTGAGATGAAATGTCTTTTATGGAGGGAAGAGGAGGGAAGATCCCTTCTGCTGTCCTCATCACTCTCCTCACGTTCTTCCAATCAGAGGCATTGCAGCCTCCACACCACACAGAGAGACAGCTGGTAAGAATGCTCTCTATGGTGCTTCTGTAGAAGGTCGTGAGGATGGGCGGGGGCAGGTGGGCTCTCCTCATCCTCCTCAGGAAGTACAAGTGCTTCTGTGCCCTTTTCACCAGTGACGTGGTGTTCACAGACCAGCTGAGGTTATCCGTGATGTGCACCCCCAGGAACTTGGTGCTGCTGACCACCTCCACAGCTGAGCTGTTGATGAGCAGTGGAGCTTGGTGAGGCTGGTTCTTCCTGAAATCGACGATGATCTCCTTCGTCTTCGCCACGTTCAGGATCAGGCTGTTTTCTCTGCACCAGCCCACCAGCTGCTCCACCTTCTCTCTGTAGTCCTGGTCGTTGTCATCTCTGATCAGGCCCACCACCATTGTGTCGTCAGCAAACTTCACAATGCGATTGGTGGTGAACCTGGGGATGCAGTCATGTGTCATCAGGCTGAACTGCAGGGGGCTTAGGACGCAGCCCTGAGGGGAGCCCGTGCTGAGGGGGTGATGACATCAGAGGTGTTCTGTCCGACCCGGACCGACTGAGGTCTGTTGGTGAGGAAGTCTAGCAGCCAGTTGCGAAGGGGTGTGCTGAAGCCCAGATGTTCCAGTTTTCCCACCAGATGCTGTGGGATGATGGTGTTAAACACCAAACTGAAGTCCAGGAACAGCATCCGCACGTGCGTGTTCTTCTCCTCCAGGTGTGCCAGGCTCAGGTGAAGAGCAGAGGAGATGGCGTCCTCAGTGGAGCGGTTCCGTCGGTAGGCAAACTGGAACAGGTTGAATGTTGGGGGGAGACTGGAGACCATGTGTTCCTTTACCAGCCTTTCAAAGCACTTCATCATGATGGGAGTCAGTGCAACAGGCCGGTAGTCATTGAAACAGGTGACTTGAGGTTTCTTTGGCACCAGAATGACGGAGGCAGACTGGTGTCTGTGAGGACACCAGCCAGCTGACCTGCACACTCCTTAAGCACCCACCCAGGTACGTTGTCGGGACCTGGGGCTTTCCGCGGGTACACTCTTCTCAAAGTCTTCCACACGTCGGCAGTGTCAAGGCGGAGGACCTCCTTTTCCTGATGGGGAACAGCTTTCACTGCTGGAGTGCTGTTTAGTGCCTCAAACCTCCCAAAGAAGTTATTTAGTCCGTTAAGGAAGTCAGCATCAACTTCACCCAAGGGGGGGAGGGCGTGTTGTATTCAGTGATCGCCCGTATGCCTTTCCACATGCTCCTGGTGTTGCTGGCGTCATGGAAAAGCTGGATTTTCTGACTGTGGTTCCGCTTCGCTAACCTGATGGCACGGTTCAAGTTGGCTCTCGATGTCCTCAGTGCCTCCTTGTCACCAGACTTGAAGGCTGAGTTCTGTGCTTTTAGCGCTCGACGGACCTCCTCAGTGATCCAGGGTTGTTGGTTTGCTCGGGTGATGATGGTCTTTGTGGTGCTGATGTCCTCAATGCATTTGTTGATGTAGGCTGACACAGTCATGGCGTACTCATCAATGTCAATCTTGTCCTCATAAGTTGCTGCAGCTTTGAACATGTCCCAGTCAGAGCAATCAAAACAGTCCTGGAGTGCCTCCATTGCTCCCTCAGTCCACACCCTCACCTGCCTCACTGTAGGTTTAGCTCTGATCAGCAGGGGCCTGTATGCAGGAAATAGCATCACAGAGATATGGTCTGAAGAGCCCAGGTGGGGACGGGGGCTGCCTTGAATGCGCCTTTAATATTTGTATAAACTAAGTCTAGAGTGTTCTCTCCCCGAGTTGCAAAATCCACGTGTTGGTAGAAATGAGGGAGAACAGTTTTCATGTTTGCCTGGTTAAAATCCCTAGCAATGATGAAAAAGCCCTCCGAGATAGTCCAACATAGAACAAGCATGGCCTCTTTTATATTAGCGCTCAGAGGAACATAAACCGCTGTGATAATAACCACAGTGAACTCTCTAGGCAGATAAAAAGGTCTGCAGCTAATAATCAGGGTCTCGATGTCCGAAGAGCAAAAACTTGTGATTATTCTAGCATTTTTACACCAGGTGTTATGGATGTATACGCAGAGTCCACCTCCTCGGGACTTACCACTGAGTTCTTTGTTTCTGTTGACGCGGAAAGTAGCTAGCCCCTCCAGGCTAACGGCCTGGTCTGGGATTGTTGAGTTGAGCCATGTCTCGGTCAGAATCAGAGCACAGCATTCTCTAAACTTGAGTTGTAAATGGTCTATTTTGTAGTCCAGTGAGCGGACATTGGAAAGCCAGATAGACGGGAGCGGCAATCTGAATGGGTTAGCCTTTAGCTTAGCTGCTAGCCCTATGCGGCAGCCGCGCTTCTTCGGCCGGCTACACCGCCTTTGCTTCGCTCTCCACCTGCGTGAGCTGCTCGTCGAGTCCGCCGCTTCACAGGCCTCCAGGGCTGGTATCCGTAGTACGCCACAGCCACGTAAACAGTCGAGCATAGCAGTAGTTAAAAGTCCAAAAACACTACATGACCGTAACTCCAACAGGCGCTCGCGGTCAAGTATTTTTTTGTGAAAAATTTTTAGATTTTGTCAGAGCTGTATGCGTAGCCGCTGCCTCGGGGGGCGCCAACGGAAGTACTTAAGCAGGGGGACATGGCTAGCACTGCAGGATTTGAGTCCCTCCGCATACTGTGTTACAGATGGTAGCCTTTGTTACTTTGGTCCCAGCTCTGTGCAGGTCATTCATCAGGTCCCTCTGTTAAGTTCTGGGACTTTTACTCACCGTTCCTATGATCATTTTTGCCCAACAGGATGAGACATTGCATGGGGCCCCAAATCAAGGGAGATTATCAATGGTCTTGTATAGTGGTGTCCCGATACTGGTATTTGTATCTGTTCCGATACCAGTGTCAAGTACTCATACTCGTACTTGTAAATGCAACCCGATACTCTGAACCGATACCAATTCTCCTCCTGGGCGGGTACGCTGCAACTCAAAGGCTAGATACCACTCTATACCAGATAATGGTACTATACACCAAGAGGTTGTTTGCTGACACTCCAAAAGAAAAAGGAGAGAAGATAACTGAAGCTCTAAACAAATTCATCGCCCTTGATGGTCGTTTTCAGCGGTCAATGATATGTTATTTGTGATCTATAAGAACCAATTTATTAAGTACTCAGTATCAGTACTTGGAATCGGCAAGTATCTAAACTGAAGTACTTGTACTCGGTCTGGAAAAAAATGGTATCGGGACACCCCTAGTCTGGTACGCCTTCCATTTTCTTACAATTGCTCCCACTGTTAATTTATTTGTACCAACCTGCTTGTAGAGTCACTCCTCCCAGCCTGGTGCAGGTCTACAATTTTCTTTCTGGTGTCCTTGAACAGCTCTTTGGTCTTGGCCATGGTTGAGTTTGGAGTCTCGGCTTCAAACTCGGCTTGAAGCCTGTTTCCCACTGAAAATGACTCACACGTGAACAAAGCTTCCACTATTACAAAGCGGGATGTAAATATATTATTAATCTTTAACGGGTAATTCTTTTTCCTCTGAAACTGCACTTAAATGGACCCCCTTTCTGTAACAGATTCACCCACAGCCTCTCATTTATTCAGCTAATACACTGTGGGTGCCACTGCTATCTTTTGGTTAAAATTGATAATATAAGAAATGAGTAAATGTAGGTTGTATTCAGGTAAAATTATTTAATACTTGAAATAATTTATAGTCTGCTTTTTTGTTTTGAGCAAATAATTTATTTGTCTTGTTAATGTAGATATTTCTGTTTTCTACGACATACATTTTATTGAAGATATATTGTTCAGCCTTTTTAATGTTTAAGAAATGTTTTTGTTGCTATATTTCTATTAAAAACAAACTATTTATTTTGCACTTTTATTTTGTTTGCTTTTGTTCCAAATGTTTGAAAAATAAACCAGTCAGTGATCAAGATTTGTTTGTTTGATTTAAAAAAAATATTGATAATGGTACCTATAAAATACCGGATCGATAAGGAGTATCGTTAAAAGTAGTAGTATCAATAAATCCTTAACGATACCCTTCCCTACTGTTTGACGCTGTGGGGAAGTGTCTTTTATACAGATCACAAGTTCAAACATGCGCAATTAATACAGGTAACACCTGGAGGACAGAGAAGCTTCTCAAAGAAGTGGGTGACCAAATGCTTATTTTCCACAATAATTTAAAATGTATTTTTTAAAAATCCTACAATGTGATTTCCTGTTTTTCCCCTTATTTTATCTCTCATAGTTGAAGTGTACCTATGATGAAAATTACAGACCTCTTTCATTTTTCTAAGTTGGAGAACTTGCACAATCAGTGGCTGACTAAATACCTTTTTGCTCCACTGTATATAAATATTATATAGTGTCATTAATATATTTAGAATATAAATTCATATATTATAAATAATAGATATAAGCTAACAGTACTGACACAGATGTTTGAGAGCAGCTCAGTAAAGCTCCTGAATCTGAATCTTTGGGGCAAGATTCAGCTGTCCACTTGCACCTCAAGAACAAAGGGCACCCTTTTGACGACAAACTAAAGGGGTGTAAATCCTTCCTGTATATATTGTAATTGTCCTGATTAGAAAGCTAGATTTTTACTAAAGTTTGATAAATGTTTAACATTCTTCTTTTTCTGATGATGCAGAGGGTGATGCCATCCAGTTTCTTCCTATTGCAACGTTTTTTTCTGCGCGTGGATGGAGTTTTAATTAGAATAAATGATACTCGACTTTATTATGAGGTAAGTTGTCTCATCAAACATAAACAGGATAAAGTGCTTACTGACAGAATTGATCATATCCTGGCGTACCTATTACATGCTGATATGTGTATGTTGCTTAGGTACTTTCTGATACCACCCTGATAAGATACAGCTTTATTAATTCCCCCAAGGACAATGTGGGATAAAATACAAGTACAAACAAAGGACATATTAAATATTATCAAAGTATTAACACACTTTTCACACTATAGTCAATCGCTGATAATTATTTACAACCAGATGTCTAAAAGGAAATAAAGAGTAGTCTCTCAGTTTGGTGCTGTGGTTTTGTTAAGCATTATGACTGATAGCACAAATGAGTCTCCAGAGCGCTTTGAGGCTCGAAGCTAGATGAGTCTGTGGCTAAAGAGCTCAGCATAAAGAGGATGAGAGGAGTTGTCCATGATGGCCTTTATCTTTCCTCTCATACTCCTCCCTCTTACTCTGAAAATAGGTCATTTTGAGTACTTTGTTAGAGTGGTCAGAAGAAAATTTTATATTTTGAAGTAAGTAATAATGGTTTTGAGGTATGTTCTCTGTAAAAGTCATAGTTGCATAAAGAGGCAAATTTAACTGTAATGACCATAATACATACTATTGCTTCAAATATACCGTAGTTACTTTGCACTGTAAGACTCTTTGCTGAAAAAATAAGGTTAACTAAAGCTGTTTAAGAAGGGGAACAGCAGTGGCAAACCATGCTTTTTATAGTTTGTCCCCCATCCAATCTCCGCATTGCAATACCCCTCCTAACACCAGACCATAGGCACACCCTAAAAAATTTTTTTTCAAGTCTGACTAAGGCAACAGACTTAAGATCAGTTATCAAGAGACTTGGTTACCAAGTTAATTTGTTTCAAATCTATGGTAAACTGACAGCAGAACCACAAGAGAGATCATATTTCTCCTATTTTAGCTTCCCTTCTTTGGTTTCCTGTTCAATCAAAAATAGCATTTAAAATTGTCCTTCTTACATATAAAGCCCTTAATAATCAAGCTCCATCATATATCAGAGGTTCCTCTCTTGTGGAACCAACTCCCCGGTTTTGGGTCCGTGAGGCAGACACCTTTTATTATTTTTTAATTTCAAATTTTAAGAAATTAGTGTGGCTTAGGTTACCCTGAGCTATCTCTATAGTTATGCTGCTATAGGCTTAGGCTGCTGGAGGACATCAGGGTCTATTTTTCTCACACCACTGAGTTCTCCTACTGTTCTCCAATTTGCATTGTATGTTGATATTTGAACTTTTAACTTTTTGTTCTCTGTCATTTTTCATCATAGCTGGTACACCTGGTCTGGTGTTCTGCTAGTTGTGACACCATTCATGGGAGGCAGATCATCTGCCATTAACATATAACATATAAAGTACTCCTGGATCAATGTGTGCTTCTGTGCTTTTTGTGTCTCTGCTCTGTCTTCTCCAACCCCCAGTGGATTGAGGCAGATGACCGTTCACACTGAGCCTGGTTCTGCTGGAGGTTCTCCTCCCTGTTAAGGGGGAGTTTTCCGCTCAACTGTCGCTTCATGCTTAATCAGTATGAGGGATTGCTGCAAAGCCATCGACAATGCAGACGACTGTCCACTGTGGCTCTACGCTCTTTCAGGAGGAGTGAACGCTGTTTGTCAAGCAAGCTACTGGGTTTCCTCAGATAGGAAACATTTTGACCAATATGTATGATTTCATTGAATTTCACTTTATAAAGTGCCTTGAGATGACTTGTTGTGAATTGGTGCTATTTAAATAAAATTGAGTTGAACTGAATTATGACTTCATACTTGTTGGGTTAGTGTTGGGTTAAATATGTTCATACTGATATATTTACAAAAAAGTACATCCTCACACAGGAAGTTTGTCATATTTGTCAAATGTACATATTGTAAGGAATTGTAAGGCAAAATGTTTGTCTTGAGTTCCTCTACCAGCTGTTCTTGAAGTCGTTAGCAATGTCATTTATTTTTATTTTTGCACTAGTTATGAAAAAATACCCCCCAGTAGACAAACTTAGTAATTGAAATATCATCTTATTCAGAGTAATGTCAGTATTTTGAATGCTCCTGTTCGTTGAAAATGTTTAGCGGATGTTTAGTTATAAATTAATGACTGTTTTTTTAATTTCAGGATGGAAGGGATTACATGCTGCGAGAGTTCAGCACCAGAGAAAATACAATAGCAGAACTAAAGGTGGGTGTTAAACTCATAGTCTTAAATGTGTCTGACAACAGAATAAGATCTGAACGCAGCAAACTGCTATATGTCTCATGGCTCATCTCAGACATATTGGCACTTGAAAGGACAATATCAACACTGTAAACTAACATCACTGAATTATTTGGCTTGCAATATCTGCGTGTAGCTGCTAGATGGGGCTTAAGCAATTCTGGAAAAAGATCCAGACCTTGGCTTTTTTGCCCATATTCACAAAGAATCCTAAGACCTAAGAGTAGCTCTTAGTGAAGTCATTTTAGGAAAAATCTTACAATTTCTAGAATTCTAAGATTTTTACCCCATTAAAAAAGTTATTCACAAACCATCTTAGGCCTTGCTGGAGCTCCTAAAGTGAAAAAAATGTTAGGAGTAGTTTGGAGGACTTAGTGAGTCTAAGAGTGTCTTAATCAGGGAAGATGGCAGAAACAGAAAGAGCTGTTTGGCTGATCCACCACCTAAACAGTGGAGGAAAGGAGCACATTAACTTCTTCAACAATCATGCAATTATTAATATGTAGCTAAGATAAACTTTATCATCCCCATAGCAGGAAATTTATTTGTTTCAGTGGCTCAACGGGTTAACGCTGCTGTAACGTGATTTTATTTGTGGAATGGAGTGCTTCTCACTTTCCAGGCTAGTGCTTAAAAGCTCCAAGACGTGAAGAGAAAAAGGTGCTTTGATCTGCGGCAATACTCGACAAAGTCTGTATATTTGCATCGTGATCGATGTTCCCCCTAAATTTTCATGTGTTTTAGCATTTACTGGACCTATGTGAGCAACATCACATGTGCACACTGAGGCTACACCAGTTTTATGCCTATCTAAAACCTGAGATTATTAAGTTAATAATAATAATAATAATTTTCTTTTAGATTACTTAGTTTAGATACAACTGATTTAACCCCACTACATGAAAAGGACTATAATTTGAAAAGGAGCTGTATAGTATGTTTTATGTCAGAGTAGGGGTCCTGCTAATCTTTCAGAGTTCAAATTTTATTGCAATTAATTTTTTTTTTTACATTTTGTGCAATGGGATTTAACACAAGCATGTGGTACTGTGCATCCTCACTTCTGTCAGTCTGCTCCAGGGCAGCTGTGGCTACACTGTCAGGGTGTGAATGAATGGGTGAATGACTGACTGTAGTGTAACGCGCTTTTCAGGTCGTCAGAATTCGGAAAATTCTAAGATTGTTCCTAAAATGATGTCACTAAGAGCTTTTAGTCTTAGGATTCTTTGTGGATACAGGTACAGACAATTAAATGAAAGTATCGCAATCAAAACATGTCACTTCCTTTTGTAGATAGATAAGGCTAAAGTGATTATAGCAAATTATCGTGTAATGTTGAGCTGTGATCTGTGATGGCTCACAGAAAGGTTTGTGTGTCTCTGAACACAGACATTATATGCGTAGACGCCTCTTTACGTACTGTAGCCCATCCTGCGTCGTCACCATATTGGATGGGTTTCTCCTACACTAGGCTGGCATGAGAGCTAATGGGTGTAAATGTAGAGGGAGTAATTATGCCCATATTTTGTAGTTTATGGTTGGAATGGGGCTGTACAGTGGCACAGTGGGTAGCGCTGTTGCCTTGCAGCAAGAAGGTCCTGGGTTCAAGTACACCCCTGGGTCTTTCTGCATGGAGTTTGCATGTTCTCCCTGTGCATGCGTGGGTTCTCTCCGGGTACTCCGGTTTCCTTCCACAGACCAAAAACATGACTGTTAGGTTAATTGGCTTCTCCAAATTGTCCTTAGGTGTGAGTGTGTGCGTGAATGGTTGTTTGTCCTGTTTGTCTCTCTGTGTTGCCCTGCGACAGACTGGCGACCTGTCCAGGGTGTACCCCGCCTCTCGCCCGGTGAACGCTGGAGATAGGCACCAGCAACCCCCGCGACCCCATGAGGGACTAAGCGGTTTGGAAAATGGATGGTTGGAATTATGGTTGGAATGACTGATCGAATGATTGAATGATCGTGATCACCATTTTGTTCGGGCTGAGATTGGTTCAGAAGAAGGGTTTTTCATTCGGTGAGCACATTGCAGAAACCCAATTGAGATCCATTATTTCATGTTTATTAATTTGTCCCTGTATTTCACAATATCAGACTAAATCAAATTGCAAAATAAGCACCTCAAAATTAAAGAGTACACGCACCTGCCGGAAGCTGTGCAAAATTATTCTTTTTCTGGGGTCTTAACCTTCAACCGCAGTTGCAAGTAGAATAGTGTAAGACACTGGAATGACCTGGAGATTTTAAAGATCACTTTCTAGGCCTTTAAAAAAACTGTGTGCTAGGGCTGGGCGATATAGCTTAAAAATTAAGTCTCCAATTTTATTATGACAAATTCAAAACAAATTATTATTTTTCATCCTTTTCGTTTCACAAATAGAAATTAAAGAAATTATTTTTAAATCCTGCTTTTATTTCAAGCATTTTGTTGGGGAGTTGACCTGAATTCAAAGTGCAACTAAATATAAGTTGTGAAAAATATGGCAGGCCCTGCCATTGTAAACAACCACAAACAAAAGGTTTGCTGCTAGTTGTCATGTTTTTTTTAAGGTGTTTGGCCCACATGCAGATCACACTCAGGAGGCAAAGACCAGCTTAAGATGTTTATTATAGCACACAGTTGTACAAGGAGGTTTGCGGTAATAAACCCTCGACTGAGCGATGCCGGAAGGAAACATGAGACCGGACTCGGGGGAATCTGCGGGTAAGAGGTAGGAAGTTAGGAGGTGGCTGGAGAACGGAGGAGCGAGAATGTCATTACGGGTAAGGTGCTTACCGCAGAGCGCGGGAACCGAGCCGGGGGGAGTGGAGCGGAAAGACGGGCTCAACGGATGACTTCCAGCAGATGACTGAGATGGCTGGTGGGCAGGTCGGTGGAGCTGTAGCGGGATCTGAGCAGTGGCGGCGGGAAGAGTGAGCCGTGGACAGATGAAGGAACCAGGTAGAACCGTTGTGAGTCCTCAGCCCGGCTTGGTAACACCAAGGGAGTGTTGGAAGGGAGCTTGAGTGTGGACAGCATCTGAAACGGGGTCCAGAGCGTGCAGGCTTGACTTGGGGACATCAGAACACGAGTGAGTGCTTTGGAGTGGAATCCAGAGTGTAAGGTGAACCTGAAGCACAGGAGACAAAGAATTAATCGCAGGAAACGCGTGAACTGTCAGAGACAGTGGCCAACTGAGGCGTACCATTCTAGGTTAACACTCTGGCGTCCTTCAGCTGTCTGCTTGCTGTTTAAATACCGCAGCTACACGCTGCCGAATGAGCTGCAGGTGTGTACAACGCCCACCTGCCAACTCGAGCCACCTGCGGAAAAGAGAGAGAGCAGAAAAAGGCAGTGCCGGCAGAAAACTGCGCAGCTGGCTGAGCCCTGACAGTTGTATTATGCCATGAGCCAAGAACAGGCTTCACTTCACTTTTGTAACTTGTGTAACAAAAGTAAATTAAAGTGCCTCATCTTATGGTAAAAAAAGGTTTTCCTGTTTACAATATTTTTGACAATATATTTTCCTAAACGTAAATCGGATGCACCGATCCATTATTAATATCTGTATCGGTTTGGATATTGAAGAAAATTCTAGATCAGGTATCGTGACAATGGGCCCGAGCCATATGAGCAGATCTATGTGGTCTATTTCTATACATGTGCTCTCAGAAAGAAGTCATTCGCTAGCAATACGCCGCAGTCACAGTTTTCAAAATGGAGCGAGCAAAAGGATCAGTCATCTGGAACTTTTTCATACTACCCTCAGCTGACACATTTGATGGCTATGTGCAATACCTGCGCAGTGAATGTTCTAAGAGGCCCTAATAAACCTTCAAGCTACAACACAACCAGCCTAATTAAGCATCTCCAGATATTTTACCCTAAAGAGCACGCTGAGTTTGTTGAACAGAAAACTAAACAGAAAGGAGAGGGCATGAAGCAGCGAACTTTGAAGGACATTAAGGAAAGAGGTGAAATGTTTTTACCAAATAGCGTGCAGGCAACAAAAATCACTGAGAGAATACTGAACTTTATTGTCATGGATGGGCAGCCACTCACAGTTGTTGGAGTTAATTCTGGCTATACCAGAATTGCAAGATAAAGTGTGGAAACACATATTGGAAGAGATAAAAGATGTGAAAACGCAGAGGTTCACGACAGACATCTGGATCTCTGACGATTCTATCATGTCGCTTTTAAGTTTGACAGCTTACTGGCTGATGAGAGCTTTGTGCCACACAGTGTAATGTTAAATGCAACAAACTTTCGTGGCTCACACACTTGTAAGCTCAGAGTGCATTGGCAAATTGAAATCCAGATGTTGCGTTCAACTATAATAATTTGACCCACCCATTTTTATTTGGCCTGGCCAAAAAGCAATTTCTGGCCATGCCACTGACAGTAAGTCAGAAAATGTAAAAAAAAATATTCAAATGACAATACTTGTAACCAGTATACATGGATTTTGTTTCATTCATGCAGTATGCTATTAATACCGTTCTGCTTTTAAATATAAACACTCAAGTTCCTTAAGATTTCAGCTAAATAGCTCTTTTTTAGCCGGGCTGTCTGGTGGAGCTGAATCAGTTTCTCAACCAAAACTCACTGATTTGCTCAAAAGGCAAGCATGTGATAACAGAAAAGAAGAGGGCCTTATGCAAAAAAATTGTAATATGATAGAAAAAGATATGATGCTCAAAGCACGGCTGATGATGAGGGCTTTTGTTGGGATTAATAGTGTTTCATATATTTTATTCTATTGAACTTGTTTCTATTCAGTAACCTAATAGGTTTTTGTTTTGTTATATTTAATAACTATATCCAAGTTAAATCATGTGTGAGACAAACCACAATGTTTTTTTATTCAGTCAGTATTTAATACAGGTGGCACAATAAGATATAAAAATATAATTATGCCTTTTTTTAAATATCATTTTGTAAATAAATAAATAATAGCCCTTCATGTTTTGGAAAGACCCTTGAAACAAGATAAAACTAGGGTTTTGAAGAAAATGGTTGCTTATCAATTAATCGTTGGATGATCGATAACTTTAGATTAACGTCTTAATAACTTGCATCACTAGTATTTATCTGTCTGCATGTCGGTCTATGTGTTACCTATTGAGAAAATTAACAGACAACAAATTTTAAGGGGGATAAAATCAAGGAAACAAATAAAGTACAATGAATGAAATGTAACAATGGGAGTTTAATACAGAACTAAGACACACCCTAAAAGTAGGAGTTAGAAAATACTTGTGCTGCTTTCATGTGTTGTATTTGTTTGATCTCCAAGACAAAAAAACTCCATAGGTTTTTGACATTCCTTTTGTTTCTCTACCTGTCAACCGCTACTTAGGGTCGCAACTGCTCACAGCTGCTTTCAGGGCACTGATTAGGAGAGACAGAACATGGGACAGAGTGGAGCTGCTTTTCATTTGCTCAATAAATGGTGTCGTTTCAGAAGTGAATACAGTAATTGCACGTGAAATGGTGCTTTGCCGTCTTATTTGTCCACAACAGTAAAAAACACCAAAGGTTCTTTCTGTTTCTCTCCCTGTCAACCGTGACTGAGGGGCATCCACAGCTCCGCTGAGTGCATGGAGTTGGAGAGATGAACAGGGGGGACAGAGAGGATCAGTCTCCCTGAATGTTTAAGAAACTGGAGAAACCATTGAAACAAAAAAAAAATAGTTCAAACTACTGTACAGTGCAGACAAGTTCCAAAAAGTATGGATGGTGTTAATCGTGGATGAGAAAAAAATTACAGCAGTTTTCCATTAATCAACTCATGACTTTTTTTGGTGTGTGGTGTGCGTAGGCGGAGCTTCAGCAGTGCAAGTACGCCCTGTACAATGGGCTGGACTTATGCATGCAACGCAGTCTAATTGGCTCTATATAAATACTGTGGGCAGACCAGCCTCTGCACACATTAATTCAGGGGCATATACTTAAAAAGTGTGTGTGTTGGTCCCAAAGGTGTATCTAATTGCAACAGACCTACAGATAGGAGAGTGACAAAACCTTGAACATACTTGCTGTTTCTCAACTCTGAGAACATTGTTTCAGTACAAAGATAATTTTTGTTTTGAATATAAAGGTTATGGAGTACCATAACACATACATAATGAATACTACCACACAGACAAACCAGTATATTGCTAATATCAATTCAAACAGTCTAACTTTAAACACAATCACAAAAGGCTTCGTCTAACAAGTTTAGCTTTTTTTTTAAAACTGATTTGACAGAAATAGTCATCAATATTCAATAGCTGCAGTACAACCAACCCTACTTGTATTGGCCCATCCAGCTCGGCTCCTCCCTTTTCTGCTTAACTTCATGCAGATCATGTTTTGATCGGCCTAGAAATGCCTGGAAGAGGGAGCTGCCTCATATGGGTGGCTTTTGGCCCCACCCCCGAGTACTGTTTGGGACATTGACACAAGAAATCTGCGAGAAAAGGTAAACGATAATAAATAAATCTTAATGAATGTCATTTGTTCTGATGAACCCGAACACAACCACACACTGAGTTTCGTTAAGTGAATTTTATTGACTGATGATGAGTTGTGTAAGAAGGAGACCAGAGAGGCTGTACCGGACTGGAGAAGGAGGATGTAGATGGCAGGAGCTGGAGGACTGGAGAGGGAGAGAGAGCTGCAGGTGCTGTGCTGTGGAATCAGAAGTACGCTGGGAGCCAGGAATAGCCAGCAACACAGCAGAGAGAGTTCTTGGAGTGCTGGGGTAGCAGGAGAACCAGCAGCACAGCAGAGAGATTACTTGGAGCGTTGGAGTAGCAGGAGAACCAGCAGCACAGCAGAGAGATGACTTGGAGCACTGGGGTAGCATGAGAACAAATAGCACAGCAGAGAGATTACTTACAGGCGGGCAGGCAGGCGTCGACAAAAGGAACTCTGTCAGGCAGACGTTGGAAAATCTCTGACATGCAGACGTGGGGAGCTCTGACTGACAGACCTAGGGAGCTCTGACTAGCAGACGTGAAAAGCACGAGGCAGTACAAGGTTTGGATGAAGAATGATGACGATCCGGTGCGAAAGAGCAGACTGAGGAAGGTTTATGTAGAGGTGTTGGCAGGTGCACTGAATCCAGGCTTAATTAGGAACGGCAGGTGGAACTAATGAGGAGGTGGAGTAAGAGCTGGGCTGCATGGGAGGTGGAAAGTGCCGGAAAGTTCATGAGGAGACAGGCAGGCCAAAACTGTACCATGACATTGAATAAAAACATAAATTAAAGAAACAAAATCCACATAGTGTTTGTATAATTTTATATGCAAGATTGTCTTGGATATTTCTTAAGGATTAAGTAATCCACCGGGATAAATATCTGGATCATTATTATCAAATATCGAATTATTGTCAAATTATCAGACGGCATGGGATTGTTATGCTGATGACACTGAGGTATATTTATCCATAAATCCTGACAAAGTGTGGTTGGAATTCTAAACAATAACTGACGTCCTAGAGTTATTGAATAAGGAAACGGTGGAGTGATGAAGTGCCAGCACTTTTATTGAGAAACAGAGCATAGATTACATAGATGGAAAGTAATCGCACCCCATGGTCCCGCTGCAGTCTGCATCTGTCTATTTCTGCCCCTCCTTGCTTTCGGCTCTCCCTAATACTCAATAGTGGCCTCGGCATGAGACAAAACAGTCTATCCTAGACAATCATCATCCTGCACAGTAGCTACACAGCATTTGGTCTTGCAATCAGCAGGCCTGTGCTCACATGTCCGAGTGGCGTGAGGCCATAGTGACTTCAGAATAATATCCCCGTAACACAAAGCCAATAAATTACTTGGATTACAGGCAGGTCTTGATGACATCAAGACCTGGGTGACTTTAAATGTACTGCTTTTAAACTGTGACAAGACAGAAGTTGTCATCTTTAGACCTGAGTCCTTAAAAAATAAACTTCTTAATCAATCACCTATTCTGGATGGCATTAAATTGGCCTCTGGTAATAAAGTAAAAGACGATGTTATTTTTGACCAGGACATGTCATTTAAATCTCATATTAAACAGGTTTCTAGGATTTACTTTTTTTTTTTTACCTCTGGACCATTGCCAAAATTGGAAATGTGCTGTCCAGAAGGGACACTGAAAAACTAGTCCATGCATTTATTACTTCAAGGCTGGACTATTGTAATTCTTTACTATGAGGAAGTCCACAAATGCAGTTCAAAGCCTTCATCTGATCCAAAACGCTGCAGCAAAAGTTCTGCTATTCTAGCTTCCCTTCACTGGCTTCCTGTTAAATCAAGAATATACTTTAAAATCCTCCATTTCACATATAAAACCCTTAATAATCAAGCTCCATCATACATCAAAGATCTGATTGTTCCATATGATCCTAACAGTGTACATCGCCCTTCTACAGGTCTGCTGTGGAAGAGTCTCTAAAGTAGAATGGGAGGCAGATCTTTTACTTGTCACGCTCCTCTCCTGTGGAACCAATTCCCAGCTTTAGTTCATGAGGTAGACACCCTGTCTACCTTTAAGACTAGGCTTAATAATTTCCTTTTTGACAAAGCTTATAATTAGAATGGCTTAGGTTATCCTCAGCTATCTCTGTGCCTATGCTGCTTAGGCCGCAAGAGACATCAGGATCTATTTCTCTCACTCTACTGAGTTCTACTGTTGTCCAAATTTGCATTATTTGTTGTTTCAACTTTTAACTTTGTTTTCTGTCTTTTTTTTGTTCATAATAGTTACATCTGGTCTAACGTTTTGTTAGCTGTGACACCATCCAGAGGGGCAGATCATCTGCTTTTACTCTTTCTAACATAGAAATGATTCCTTGATCAATGTGCGCTTTTGTGGCTTTTTGTGTCTCTGCTCTTTCTGCTGCCTGCTCTTTGCAGTATGAAACTGTTTGCATGCTTCAGTTTAAAAAGCATGTTTTTGCCATATCTGAAAGACAATCTCAGATAATTAATTTTTTTAATCTTTAATGTAGCACATTAGTGTTAGACCTACAATATAGTGGGTAACCGAATCAGTGACTCGAGTCACTTTGGTGAAAGAGTCATAAAGACGCGACTCAGTAAAACGATTCAAATGTCCCATCACTAATGTGTAACAGATCATACAAAACTGCTAGTCACTGCTGCTTTGTACACCGGGGGATTTCTGCAGAGCTGTGGCTCACTATTTATGCAAATCTATTTGGAACTGTTTTTTTCTTTTTGACTGTTGATAAAGATCGGGTTTTACCGGCTTGCTGTTACATGTCTATTAAAAACCCATCTTTCCCAGTTCCGGATTTGGTTGCAAATGAGGAAACATTGATCAGAGGTAGAACAGTTTAAATGCATATTTAATTCATAGAAATTAAATATGGAGACAGAGTATACATTACCATATAAGATGATTTTTCACCGCGGTGGAAAAGTCTGTCTGAATTAAGTTTGGAAGAACATCCTTTTTACTATAGTGTCTGCCCTCCTCTAAATTAGGGAGGGAGGGGTAATCTGGTTCGAACAAAGAAACTCTTCTGGCCTAACCACCTCCCTCGGGGGCCACAAAACTCTATGTTTATCTTACGCTGGAGCAGGGGAAGACGGACACCATTCTGCTTTCCTCAGTAACCCCAACTAAGATATATTTTTTAATTCTTAACACTGTATATCATCATAATGGTGTAGACAAGGAAAGTGGCTGATCTAGAAGCTTTGGAAGAAGTTATAAGGCAATAGGAAACAATTGAGCTAATTTTCTCTTCATTTTATTAAAATTATGCTGTGGACAATGGTACATTTTGATGATACACAGGGTAAAGCTTATAACCAAGGGCTTTGTCATACACAGGAGTCCGACAATGGAAATTGTAAAGTTTTTATGAGGTGAGATAAACATTTGGCACAATTTTGGCACATTTGGTTAAATTATGCCAAGATCACTGGTCTGCCTGGCTCATTGCCAACTAAAGCCTTTGTGGAACAGATATGCTTCAGCTGATTCAGTCCAGATTTGCTGTAGTTATAGTCAAGATGTAGATCTATAAAGTCGGAGGCTTTCCCTATATTTTCAAAAGGGTTTTCATGTTTTATGTGAAAAACAAAATAGTCAAGGATCAAGCTGGTATATTCTTTTCTGTGTTTAATCACCTATAAATCAGAAAAAGTAACGTTTGCAATAGTGGGGCTACTGGGAAAATATTCTTTAAAGGGATCCACGATTAGTAGTAACAATAAAATTTATTTGAGAAATATCTATTTTAGATGTAAAAAAAATACAGTAAAAATACTGTAAGATGTTTTGTTTTTTTATAAATTTAAAATAAAATATTGTCACACTGACATTGCCATGTTGTTTACGCTGGAATGCATTCTGGGTAAGTCACATATACTAGGTCCTTTAGCGCTAGCTCCATCCAGCCAAATGAGTAACGATGCTGTTCAAACCTTTTCAGTTTGCACCAGAGCGTGTAGAAATTGATAACAATGTAATAATAATAATAATTTATAATAAACTATGACTTGACGCGTACCGCTTGTTGGACTGTGTGATCCCAACAAGTAAGGGTCTGTGACTGGTGTCAGCTCCAATAACACTTGCTTAGGATCTGATCGGTCTGGTCTTTGGTCCGTTAACACCTGGTAAGGGTCTGGTCTTCGGTCTGGTGTCGTGTCCGTGATTTTACATTCGGTACCGGCGGCAGTGGTAGTAGCTTTGTTATTTAAAAGGGTTTCTGGTGTCTCTGATGTTTCTCCTAGCATTTTTTGCTCACAAGGTGCAGGGGTTTAGACGCTTTATGGATAAAAATAGTCAACCCATCAGTTGGTTTTAGCTTCCAAGGGTGACACCCACCTGTTAGCTCCTTCATCAATCTTGTTCGTATAAATTACTCAAAAGTCTTCTGTAGAGAAGTGTTAAAAGCACAAATGGGGGTCCTTCGGGAAGTTGTCTTCTTCAAACGGCTTTTTCCTTTGTGCTTTTTTTCATGAGGGGGATAAAGACTGACTTAATTTTTTTCATTGCTTTTTGTTTTGAAGTTACAGCCAACAGCAACATTGTGGGGCATTGTCTAAATTTACACCAGTCAAACTCAACACAATAAAAAAAAAAAACTTGGATAACTCTGTAGGTTCCAGTGCAGTAGGACCTAACCGCATCATTAACCCAACCATTGCGCAGGTGAAAAATGGCATCCACCATGGGCTAAAAATATAACAAAGGATATACAATTTTCGAAGTAAATATGAGTTTTTACGTATCATGAAACAGCAATTTTTAAGCTAAAAGGAAAATTTCAACATATTTAAGCTTCCTGTCTGTCTGTGTTGCACCCAACAACTGCAGTGATCAAAGTATTTCTGTAGATGACAGGACTGCCTTGTATAAGAAGTCTGATGTTTAAACTGTGAAAAGGAATGGTGTGTGTACCATCCCCAGTGGTGCTTCTGTTCTACTAACTACCTGGTTAAGCCCAGTTCCACTGCATCCTAATGACCGTGCTCCACCCACTTTCGAGTGTTTCAGGAGCAATTGTTTTAAGGGCCAGGTTGGGTATCTGCAGCTCTGCTGAAGAGCAGGGTCAAACCATGCTGGCTCGAGAGAAGTTTTGAGGGAACGCCCCTCTTTTCAGTGATTGCGAAGAGAAAATGTGAAGCTTTACTTGGAGGAAGTCCAAAAAAAATGAAGAGTGACAACGTTAACATGAAGGACCACTATGAACAGAGAGGATCATACCGAAATACATTTTTATTATACTCAAACCATGAATCTCGCCTGAAGGTAAGCTTTTTCTCATTTCACACTGAAAGCTGTTTCAGAAGTGTCTATCCATCCACCTCTTATGGTACAAGGCAGCAGCTGTTTGTCTTTCCCCACTGCCGGCCGACCCAAAAGATCTAATATAAAGTTTAAATAATTTCTCTGCCGTTAAAAATAATAACGTGTTGTCGCTCATTCCTGCCATGGTTGGGGTAAAAGACCTAATATAAAGCTTTAAATAGTGTCTAAAGTCCTCCAGGCGAGGCAGCAGTCTCCTTCGACAGAGTTGGCCGCTCTGACACAGGCTTGGTCTGGTGAAAGCAGGCTCAGCTCCAGGGATTAAGCCCAAAAATCAAACATATATATATATATATATATATATATATATATATATATATATATATATATATATATATATATATATATACATCCATCCTCTCCCGCTTATCCGGGGTTGGGTCGCGAAGGTAGCAGCTTCAGTAGGGAGCCCCAGCTCCTCCGGGGGAATCCCAAGGCGTTTCCAGGCCAGCAGAGAAACATAGTCCCTCCAGCGTGTCCTGGGTCTCCCTCTGGGTCTCCTCCCGGTGGGACGTGTCCAGAACACCTGACCAGGGAGGCGTCCAGGAGGCCTCCTAATCAGATGCCCGAGCCACCTCAACTGGCTCCTCTCGACGTGGAGGAGCAGCGGCTCTACTCTGAGTCCTCCCCGGATGACTAAGCTCCTCACCCTATCTCTAAGGGAGAGCCCAGACACACTACAGATAAAACTCATTTCGGCCTCTTGAATCCGGGATTCTTTCGTTCACGACCCAATGCTCATGACCATAGATGAGGGTAGGAACATAAATTGACCTGTAAATCGAGAGCTTTGCCTTTTTGGCTCCCCTCTCTCTTTACCGCAACAGACCGGTATGGCGCCCGCTTCACAGCAGACGCAGCACCAATCTGCCTGTCGATCTCCCACTCCAACTTCCCCTTATTCGTGAACAAGACTCCAAGATACTGAAACTCCTCCACTAGGGGTAGCACGCCCTCCCCGACCCGGAGAAGGCACTCTACCCTTTTCCGACTAAAGACCATGGTCTCGGATTTGGAGACACTGATCCTCATTTCGGCTGCTTCATATTCGGCTGCGAACCGCTCCAGTGAGAGCTGGAGATCACGCCCTGATGAAGCCAACTCTCACCGAAAACGAGTCCGACTTACTGCCAGCAATGCGGACCAGGCTCTGACACCCGTCATACAGAGACCTAACAGCCCTTATTAAAGGGCCCGGTACGCCGTACTCCTGGAGTACCCCCACAGGAACCCCCGAGGGACACGGTCAAATGCCAGATCCACAAACCACATGTAGACTGGTTGGGCAAACTCCCATGAACCCTCCAGGATCCTGTTGAGGGTGTAGAGCTGTTACAGTGTTCCACGGCCAGGATGAAAACAGCACTGCTCTTCCTGAATCCGAGATTCAACTATCCGACGGACCCTCCTTTCCAGAACACCAGAATAGACCTTACCATGGAGGCTTCTGTTCTATCTCTCTTCGAGGTCGGTCGTGTTTTTTCTCTCATCTCCAGCTTTCCCCCCCCCCCCCCCCTCTCCTGCTGCTACTGCTATGTCTTGTCTTTCTGAGCACTTTCTTCATATCACCTGAACTCTGAAAAACCTTGATCTGGTAAGCTGGTCTCTCAACACTATTGATACAAATTTTTCGACGGGTAGGCAACGAAAGGGGGACCTGTCCAGTCCCATTTTGACTCATTTCGTGGGATACACCCTATATTCTTGGATGGAAAACGGTGTGTCTTTCGACTTTGTCATTCCTGGACGTTTGAAACATTTGCATGTTTGGATTCAGGATACTTGGATTTCTACTTATTGGATTTGGTGGATTTTTGATGTATCAGCAAATACAGCGGATGTCGGAAGCCATTTCTCCTTGATTAGGCTGCCGACTGCATATGACGCGCTCACTAAGGCGGTGAACGGACAGATCTGGAAGGTGGAGGAGCAGAGCCGAAAAGCTGGCTGCGCTGGAACGCAGACTGGCTTTGGTGGTTGAACTCAAGGGGAGATGGGATAAAATCTGGAAGTGAAACAATTTGGAATATTGGATTTCGCCATTTGGTGCCAGCAAAGACTTAAAGCTGACGAGAAAGTCAGTGCAGCTTGTCTCATAACAAATAACGTATTTGGACTATGCCTTCCTTATCTAATCACTCCTGGATTGTTATGGCGAGAGAGCTCAGAACCCTCCACCGCTCCCTCCTTCCCCGCTGACATCTGCGGATGCTTTCTGAACTGTTGGCCGGCTGATAACATCAAGGACAATGGCCTCTGGAGAGCGTTCATGGAAATATAAACACTTTCACCCAAACAGACACACATAACTGATGCTCATAAAAACAGATTAACTTACATGCGACTAGTCTCAAATGTTTACCTTCTGCTATATGTGTCTCGTCTTATTTGTGCTTTTTGTGCAAGAGGGTTTTGATATCTCAAACTGTATCCTGTAATAGGATACAGTTTGAGGTATGTTTTTTTCCCTCCCACCTTCCTTTTTGTGGCCTCTATTCTTTTTCCACAGAGTAATGGCAGCGCCCTGTGGGCACCGTGTAAGGCGGTGTCCTTGGCAGCAAGGCCTCAGTAAATCTGATATATACCAGCATATATATATATATATATATATATATATATATATATATATATATATATATATATATATATATATGCTGGTGCCATAAAATGTTATTAAACTCTGGCCAATTATCGCTAATCATAATGCGTAAACAAAAATGTAAATAAATAAATATTTCATGCCGAAATATTTTTTTTTTGCCTCTTAAACAAAGATAGACATGGTATTAATCATTTACATATAAAGAAATACTAATTTTACTTTTTTATATATATATATATATATATATATATATATATATATATATATATATATATATATATAATTGAATTTTCTCTTTTAGGACACAACAAATTAACATTGTAGACATGTGCTTACATTCACTCACGCACTCACCATTCAAACCTGCATTTGTTCTAAGAAAGAAAAAATATACAAAACTCTACAACAATACAGTATGAAAGTAGAAACTGTAGTCAAGACATCCATCCAAGACACTCATTAATAAGCTCCGCTTTCAGTCTCTATGATCCTCATATATGGCTCCCAGAGGTTCTCAAAGTCTCGCTGTTTACCTTTAGCGATGTATGTTAGTTTTTCCAGTCCGAGCGAATTTGCAATTTCTTTCTTCCAGAGTCCCAGGGAAGGGGGGTCCATGCTCCTCCATCTTAATGCAATAGCCCTTTTGGCTTGAAGAAGTCCATAATCTATCAATTTAGTTTTAGTCTGCGGTTGTTTAAATTCCACTGGGTATATTCCTAGAACACAGATTTTAACCTCCAATGGGACTTTAACCTTAAACAATTCAGATAGGCATCTATAGGCGTCCAGGGGGCATCCTGACCAGATGCCCGAGCCACCTCAACTGGCTCCTCTCGACGTGGAGGAGCAGCGGCTATACTCTGAGCCCTCCCCGGATGACTAAGCTCCTCACCCTATCTCTAAGGGAGAGCCCAGACACACTACGGAGAAAACTTATTCCAGCCGCTTGTATCCGGGATCTCGTTCTTTCGGTCACGACCCAAAGCTCGTGACCATAGATGAGGGTAGGAACGTAGATCGACCGGTAAATCGAGAGCTTCGCCTTTTGGCTCAGCTCTCTCTTCACCACAACGGATCGGTACAGCGCCCGCTTCACAGCAGATGCTTCACCAATCCGCCTGTCGATCTCCCGCTCCATCTTCCTCTCATTCGTGAACAAGACCCCAAGATACTTGAACTCCTCCACTAGGGGCAGCACATCCTCCCCAACCCGGAGAAGACACTCTACCCTTTTCCGGTTCAAGACCATGGTCTCGGATTTGGAGGCACTGATTTTCATCCCGGCCGCTTCGCACTCGGCTGCGAACCGCTCCAGTGAGAGCTGTAGATCACACCCCGATGAAGCCAATAGTACCACGTCATCCGTGAATAGCAGAGACGCAATCCTAAGGCCACCAAAACGGATCCCCTCAACACCTTGGCTGCGCCTAGAAATTCTGTCCATAAAAGTTATGAACAGAATCGGTGACAAAGGGCAACCTTGGCGGAGTCCAACTCTCACCGGAAATGAGTCCGACTTACTGCCGGCAATGCGGACCAGACTCTGACATCGGTCGTACAGAGACCTGACAGCCCTTATTAAAGGGCCCGGTACTCCATACTCCCGGAGCACCCCCCACAGGATCCCTCGGGGGACATGGTCGAATGCCTTCTCCAGATCCACAAAGCACATGTAGACTGGTTGGGCAAACTCCCATGCCCCCTCCAGAATCCTGCTGAGGGTATAGAGCTGGTCCAGTGTTCCACGGCCAGGACGAAAACCACACTGCTCTTCCTGAATCTGAGATTCGACTATCCGACAGACCCTCCTTTCCAGAACCCCTGAATAGACCTTACCAGGGAGGCTTAAGAGTGTGATTCCTCTGTAGTTGGAACACACCCTCCGGTCCCCCTTTTTAAATAGGGGGACCACCACCCCAGTCTGCCAATCCAGGGGAACTGCCCCCGATGTCCACGCAATGCTGCAGAGCCGCGTTAACCAACACAGCCCCACAACATCCAGAGCCTTAAGGTACTCAGGGCGAATCTCATCCACCCTCGGGGCCTTGCCGCCGAGGAGCTTTTTAACAACCTTGGCAACCTCAGCACCAGAGATGGGAGAACCCGACCCAGAGTCCTCAGGCTCTGCTTCCGCAACAGAAGACGTGTTGGTGGGATTAAGGAGGTCTTCGAAGTATTCCGCCCACCGAAACACGACGTCCTGAGTCGAGGTCAGCAGCACACCACCCCCACTGTAAACAGTGTTGGTACTGCACTGCTTCCCCCTCCTGAGACGCCGGATAGTGGACCAGAATCGCTTTGAAGCCGAAGAGTTCCTTTTTCAATTAAGCATTTAGTGCAAGTGTCTGGAATGTCACTGGACATATGATGAAGCCTAACTGGAGTTATATAGGTTCTCATAAGCCATTTGTATTGCAGATGTTTAAATCGTGTGTTTATCGTTTGTGTCTGTGCTTTTAAACAGGCCTGATTCCAGTCTTCCTCATATATATCTTCAAGAGTATCTCTTCTCCAAGCGTCTAACTTGTCAATTGCTGAATCATTGGAGGAAAGCATCAACAAGTTATAGAAAGCCGAAAGAAAACCTTTCCCTTTTATGTCCCCAATGCACACTTCTTCTATTTTTGTTAGGGGTGGAATGTCAACTATTCGATTCAGTTTTGATGACATATAATTTTTCAATTGTAAGTATTTAAAAAATGTTTAGGGGGTATTGAATACTTCTTGCATAACTGATCAAATGTAAGCAACATGCCATCTATGTATAGATCTTTAATTTTCTGAATGCCTTTGGTTTTCCATAGTTTAAATCCTCCATCATTTTTTCCTGGGGTGAACCTTTCATTACCCCAAATAGGGGTAAATTGTGATAGTTCTGGTTGGTCACCTACATGTTTATGTGCCGTGTGCCAAGTTATAATTGTATTTTTTAAGAAAGGGTTCTTTGTGGGGTTTTTTAGTGTCTTTATATCTGAAGAATATAGGAAGGTGTTTAAGGGGAGATCTGGAACAGATTGCTGTTCAATGTCTACCCAAGCTGGAGGTGCCGTTGGACAAAAGTAGTGAGTAGTTGATGTTAGTTGGGCAGCCATATAATACCATGTGAGATTAGGGACTTGAAGTCCACCTCTGTCATAGGGCAAATAGAGTAACTTTAGACGGAGTCTTGCTTTTCTATTACTCCAAATAAATTGATTAAATAGTTTGTCTATACTTTCATAAAATGAATCTGACAGTGGCAATGGAAGTGTTTGAAAATAGTACAAAAATTTGGGCAGGATTGACATTTTTAATAAATTTATTCGACCTATCATGGATATAGGCAAATTTCACCATCGATTTAGCATTTCTGTGACTTTTTCCACAAGAGGATTATAGTTTGCTGCGCTTATTTCATTGAGGGATGGAGTGATCTTAATGCCTAAATATGTAAAACCTTTTTTAGTTGTTTTGAATGGGGTAACCACAATAGGGCTTCTCCTTTCGTCTTCATTAAGAAACATTAATTCTGATTTAGAATTATTAATTTTATATCCTGAAAATTCACCAAATTATTTTATTAGATTTAATAAATTGGGAATACTGATCTTCAAATTACTTATGAAAAATACGATGTCATCTGCAAACAAGGAAATGAGATGTTCTCTTCCTCCTATTCTAATACCTGATATTCCTGTACTTGCTCTAACAGCCATCGCCAGAGGCTCTATTGCCAACACAAAAAGTAGTGGTGACAGGGGGCAACCCTGTCTGGTTGACCGTTGTAAATTAAATGGTTTTGACAGGTTATTATTGGTTAAAACTTGTGCTGTGGGTTCAGTATATAGTAGTCTTATCCATTTTAGAAAGGTTTCACCAAATCCATATCGGGGGAGCACTTCAAACAGATAATTCCACTCTATTCTGTCAAAAGCTTGACGTGCGTCCAATGATAACATCGCTGTGTCTTTACAATTATGTTTTTTATACAATACATTAAGGACCCGTCTTATATTATGGTAGCCTTGTCTTGTTTTAATAAATCCTTGTTGATCATTTATTATTAAATTGGGCAGATATTTATCTAATCTCCTAGAAAGTGCTTTACACAAGATCTTTGTATCACATCCCATAAGACTGATTCCTCTATAAGAGGGGCATTCAGTCGGAGGTTTGTTTGGTTTTAGTAAAAGAGTTATTGTAGCCAACCTCAGTGAGTCTGGGAGTATTCCAGCTTTATATGATTCCTCATACATGTTGAGAAGTGGTGGGATTAATTTATTTTTAAATGCTTTATAAAATTCTATTGGAAGTCCATCAGGACCTGGTGTTTTGCCGCTATTCATGTTATCTATTGCTTCAGATAGATCTTTTATTGTTAAAGGACTATCAAGAGTTGTTTTATCCTCCTCTGAAAGGGTTTTAAATTTTAATTGATTAAGAAATGCAGCTTGTGCTTCTTTGTTTCCAGAGTATTCAGATTTATATAAGATTTTATAGAATTCTTTAAATTCTTCATTTATTTCTGAAGAGTCTGTAATAAAAGTGTCCAATTTCGATTTTATGCTATTAATTGTTCTTTCCGCTTGCATCCGTTTTATCCTCCAGGCTAATAATTTACTGGCCTTTTCTCCTTGATCATAAAAAGCTTGTTTAGTCCACATTAAGTTATTTGCCACTTTCTCTGTCGTTAATTTATCATATCTGGTTCTCAAAACAGTCAGTTTGTGTAATTTTGTATGATCATTGCTCTAATAAGGTTCTACTTCGCTGGATTTAATTTGTCTCTCTAATGATTTTACCTCTTGGTTATATTGTTTATTTTTATTACTGCTATAGCTGATGATTTATCCTCTAATATAAGCTTTAAAAGCTTCCCATCTAATACTAGCTGTCGTTTCATCCTTATTCATTTCAAAATATTTGTCAATGCAAGTTTCCATAAATGTAACAAATTTTGAGTCTTTTAGCAGAAGTGTCTGCATCCCCAATCGTTTCACCCCTTGCTCATTCTTATTTACTTAAATTTCCAGTGATACTGCAACGTGATCACTAATTACAATACTATTATACCAGCAGTTCTCCACGAGAGGCAATAACTCCACAGAGATGAGAAAATAATCAATACGCGAATGGAATTGGTGTGAGCTTGAATAACATGAAAATTCTTTGTTACTTGGGTTCCTTGTTCTCCATACTTCATTTATTTTTAAATGTTTTATATAATTAAGGAGTATTTTCCTGGTTTGTGCATGACTGGTGTCAATTTGTGTAGATTTATCCAGACTGGGGTTTAGGGTGCAATTAAAGTCCCCTCCTATGATATAAAGTCCCTCCAGGGTTGACAAAGTTAGGAATAAATTTTCATAAAAGGATGGGTTGTCATTGTTAGGTCCATAAATATTTATGAAGTTTAATTTTAATGTTGAAATGCATCCTTGCACAATAATATATCTCCCATACGGGTCTTTGATTGATCTTATAGTTTGAAATGGTATTGACTTATGTATAAGAATAATAACTCCTCTGGCGTGGCTGGTAAAGGAAGAGTGATACACCTGACCCTGCCATCTATTGGTTATCTGATGTATTTCAGGCTCCATTAAATGAGATTCTTGTAGAAAAATTATTTTAGATTTCAAACTTTTTAGTCGGTCCAATACTTGTTTCAATTTAGTTAGTTAGTTATTCCTCTGACATTCCAGCTTGTAACTTTGATATTTAAAATATTTCCTTTAGTTGACTTCTCCATATCAGATTATTAAATTTACTGTCAAACTAGAATAAAGTAAGTAAAGATGGTACTGAAAATGCAGGTATATACATACATTCACACATTCAACCATACAAGATACAGAACTAGTCGTAAACAACCCCCAACAGAACTTTTGCATTTCTTTATCTGAAATGCCCCTCGAACCAATGATATGGAGGACGTTGATCCACACTACTGAGGAGCAACTAGTCAACGTGACCTCTTCTAAACTCCACACAGCAGACAGTGTCTAATTATAGAAATAAAATATCCATAACCCTTGATAGAACAGTGAACTTATTTAAGGCTTAACTTTAAGCATTAATTCCAAAACAGTTCAAGTTAGACTTAGAATACTTGAGCACATAAAAGCAGATCAGCTATGTTTATATGAACTGCCCATTAACTTAGAACTTATCCTGCTTATGTTCCTGTCGTTGATCAGTTCTATTGGAGCAGGAATAGCCAAATAGAATGTCTTATCTGCTTACCTGTTTCTTAACCAGCTTGTCTTTCATGACTCACTGATCAGAAGCAACCGTTGTGCTTATTTTGCAAGACTCTTGTAAAATTGTTCAGCTTCTTGAGGTGATGAGAAGAGATGGATCTTTCCACCGTGGAGGATCCGAAGTTTGCAGGGGTTGTGTTGGAATCCCCGGAATGCACCGATATCAACAAACAGCTTCATCACCGGGTGGAACCCGCGTCTGATCCGCACCTTCTCCGCAGATAGATCCTGTGCAAACGTGATTTTGGCCCCATCTTGTATAATATCTCTTTTCCTTGCCTCTCGGTACACAAATTCCTTCTCCGGGAACTTTAAGAAGCGAATCAGAACCGCCCTGCTTTGGTTAGGTTTTCCCGAATGCCGGTGTGCAGTGTACCCGCTCCAATGTAAATGACTTGTCCGATGCGAGCTCCAGCCATTTTGGTAGCATGTTGGTAATAAAGTCAAACAGTGGTTGCCTTCCCTCTGCTCCTTCTTGAATGCCAAAGACACGCAGGTTCTTTCGCCTTCCTCGGTTTTCCAGGTCATCTGTTTTGGCCTCAAGAAGCTGGATTCTTTTCATAGCTGAAGTCAATGATGTTTCTGTTTTTTCAAGCGAACGTTCTACTTCAGCTAATGCGCACCTCTGCCTCCTCCATATGGGCCGCCTGGTTTAATAGGTCTTGTTTTACCTCAGACACTTTAGCCTCCAGTGCATTCATAGCGCTTGCCATTCCAGTCAGTCTTTCATTTATACTATCCAGCTTGACTCCAAAATCCGACCGGAGTGATTTTAGCTCTTCCAGCACCTCAGCTATGCTAGCCATATTAGCATCTTCACCGCTCATTGGACTCGATGTTGTTTTGGTGGCTGTCTTGCGTTTTCTTGTAAAAATTTCGCACTGTTTCACAGACGAAGCTTTAGACATATCAGTGTCTTATCTTCCAAACCTTACTTACAGCTTATACAAGTGTTTTTTAAAACATATTTCGAACACTGTCTTTGGAGTTGTTTACTATCCTGCCATCTCGGATCCCGGTCACGTGACTCCTCCCTAATTTTACATTTTAACAAAATCACAAGTTTTATTAATTTTTTCACTCTCTCACACACACACACACATCTAATCCTGAGCTTTCACAGCAACAACAATCATTTATTCGTATATTTTTGCATACTGTTTATATCCATATTCATACAGTTTAAAGGCTGGAAAAGGGTTTAAAACTTCCAGGTCATTCCAGAGTCTTACACTTTGCAAGCAAAGTGTAAGACTCAAAGCTTCATGCGCTGACACTGTAACTCCAGGGTACTTCATTTGGCAATGTGATTCAGCCTTAGTTTGTCAAATACAGAGACAGCAAATTAATAAGCATAGTACAGTTTATGGGTTGGTTTTCTGCAATGTTATCAATTTGTAAAAACTCATCTTCAGAACCAATCTCTGCTCAAAATGGTGATCTGCACCGCATGATCTACTTTAAGCAGTTATCAGTTATTGCAACCGTAAACTGCAGAAAATACGGACAGAGTTGCTCCTTCTGCCTTTACCCCCTCGGCTCCTATGTCAGGATGCGCTCCAGCACGTAATGAGGCGGAGGGATATTTCAGCTGGTTATACTCACTGTGTCTGTAATTCGGCAGCGCCACTTATTTTAGAGCCCGAAAAAGCAACTTCACTTTCAGAAACAAGCCCAAAAAAACTGCAACCCGCAACTCATGAAATTTACAAGCGACTACAAAAAAGAAGCCCAAAGTGGCATGAAATAAGCGGACTTGGCAACAGTGAGCGCGGGTCTGTTTTTCTACAGTCTCTAGCATTCTTGGAACTACGGAAAGTGCCGAGGGTATAAAATAAAAAGTCTGCTGCGGGGCAAAAACATTAATGCGTGTCAAACAAATGTTGGCGTTATGGTCTATAACAAAGTTAACAGGTTTATAACGCGTTAAAATGACAGCCCTAGGGTGTATGTGTATATATATATATATATATATATATATATATATATATATATATATATATATATATATAATACACAAATATATTCATTGCGGCTAAACATCTTTTTTATTAACATGTTCTCCTTGCCTCGCAATATCTAAGGTAAAAGATCTCAAATTTTAACTCAGTGCATGAAAACAGCCGGAGAGAGCAGCAGTATGGTTTGGCATTTGTGGCCGACATTCGGATCTTGGACCCCGGGGAAACCCTGGAAGCTCCCTCGGCTGAGGGAGGCCCGATGTTTGCAAACACCCGCCTCTCCACTTCTGTCTCTCTCTCAGCACACAGTTAAACAGACAGACAGCGGTTAAAATCATTCTCAATAACATGTCAGAATCAGATATACTTTAATAATCCCAGAGGGAAATTACTGTTTCAGTACAACCATAACATAACATACATCACAAACATTTCAGGGCAAGATGATTTACTGAGGCCATGCTGTGAAGGACACCGCCTTACACGGTGCCCACAGGGTGCTGCCATTGACTCTGTGGGAACATAGGGGCCACAATAGGAAGGGGGAGGGGAAAACACATATTTCACACTTTATCCTAATAACAAGATACCGTTTGAGATATCAAAAACCTCTGGCACGAGAAGCACAAATATGACGAGACACATATAACAAAAGGTTAACATTGGAGACTGGTCGTGTGTAAGTTCATATGTTTTTTTGGGCATCAGTTATGTGTGTCTGTTTGGGTGAAAGTGTTTATATTTCTATGAACACTCTCCAGAAGCCATTGTCCTTGATGTTATCAACCGGCCAACAGTTCAGAAAGCATCCGCAGATGTCAGCGGGGAAGGAGGGAGCGGTGGAGGGTTCTGAGCTCTCTCGCCATAACATCCAGGGAGTGTTATTGATAGGGGAGGCATAATCCAAATACTTTATTTGTTATGAGGACAAGCTGCACTGACTTTCCTGGCAGCTTTAAGTCATTGCTGGCTCCAAATGGCGAAATCCAATATTCCAAATTAGTTGGGCTTTTCCGCGTTTCACTTCCAGATTTTATCCCATCTCCCCTAGAGTTCAACCACCAAAACCAGTCTGCGTACCAGCACATCCAGCTTTTCAGCTCTGCTCCTCCAACTTCCAAGTCTGTTCGTTTATCGCCTTAGTTATCGCGTCATATGCAGCCGGTAGCCTGATCAAGGCCAAATGGCTACCACTAGCTGCTGTATTTGCCGATACATCAAACATCCACCAAATCCAATAAGTAGAAATCCAAGTACCATGAATCCAAACATGTATACGTCTCCACGTCCAGGACTGACAAAGTCGAAAGGCACACAGTTTTCCATCCAAGAATATAGGGTGTATCCCACGAAATAAGTCAAATCAGGACCGGACGGATCCCCCTTACGCTGCCTACCCGTCGAAAAAGTTTGATCAATAGCATTAAGAGACCAGCTTACCAGATCAATGGTTTTCAGAGTTCGGGTGATATGAAGAAAGTGTTCAGAAAGACAAGACATAGCAGCAGAAGCAGGAGAGGGCGGGGGGGGGTGAAGAGCTAGAGAGGAGAGAAAAACGTGACCGACCTCGAAAAGAGACAGAACAGAATGTCCTCGCCTCACCATGGCTGAGACAAATGATCTCATATAAAGGTGTAAATATTAATATTTTCTCCATGACTAAAAACATCGTACTGGGGCAAAAACATTAACACATGTCCCTGGCACCTAAAGCCGCTGTTGCTACCGCTAACTCGGTCAGTGTTTGCCGCACTCCACCGGTGCATTCTGCCTAATCAAGCCGATAAAAATTATTTCACTTTTTTTTTTAACGTGTTCTCTTCCGCAATGAGTGAGATATAAGATCTCATGTAAAAGTGTAAATATTAACTCTGTCACTGAAAACAGCCTGATGAAGGAGCGGTTTGCCCCAAGAACCTGCAGCAACACTCTTTAACACTCAGTTTCAAAGCAGACAATTCGGACAGGCTTTGTTTTATTATTAGTGTGTGATCCAGATATTTAACCCAGTGGATTAATCCTTGAAAATATCCAAAACAATCTTTCATGTACAGACATAGAAAGATTATTTTATTTTTTTATTTTATTTTATTTATATTCAATTTATAATGATGTATGATACCATTTCTCACAGATTTATTTTAAACTGGGGGAGGGGGATGGGGGATAAAGCGACGCCCACGAGGACTGCGGCTTCAGCCCAGGAGGACTGCGGCTTTAAACCCTTCAGCCTCACAAACTGTAGTCTGTCAGGTAGTCTCTAATCCAGCCGATTGTTAAGGCATCCACCTGAGTCTTCTGGAGTTTCTGACAAAGCAAATCAGGCTGAATTGTGTTAAATGTACTGGAGAAATCAAATAACATAATTCTCACAGTGCTGTCTGCCGTGTCTAAATGACAGTGGGTTTGTTAAAGCAAGTGTATGATAAGCAAACTGCAGAGGGTTCTGATAGGTACTTGTTTGCTTACTCAGGTGGGCTAACAGGAGTGTCTATAAGACCATAATGATGTGGGATGTCAGGGCAACAGGTCTATCGTCATTGAGGATTGATGGGTGAGATTTCTTTGGTGCTGTTACAAGGCAGGAGGTCATCCATAACATTGGAACCTTCTCCTTGGTTAGACTAAGGTTGAAGAGGTGCTGTAGAATCCTAAAGAGCTGTTTTGCACAGGCCTTTCACTGGGCTCCTGAAAGCAACCCATTCAGTCTATTTTGTTTGTGGAGATTTAACACATTTACTTACTGAGCAGAGTAAAGACGATTGTGCTTGTAGTTATGAGGTATTTTTTTCTTCTAGCCACAAGGAAATTCTTGTCACTTTATTTATTTTTTTAATCTACTTTGAAATTATGTAAAGAAAGCTGCATGTAGTGGTTTGGTCTAAAGTTATGGTTTGGCTGCAAATGATTTTAAAATTGTGTAATGTGAATCATAACAGCTTTTTTTAAATAATGTTTTAAGGGTTTGTATTATATTGTGTATTTACTTGATATCCTTCTCTTGTACAGAACATTCCTGCAGCATTCTACACAAATCCCAATGAGATAGCTCAGCATCTAACCCTGAAGGTGACGGAGTGTGAAAAACTGGAACTTCCTGTGATGCAACTTGAATCCTCTGTTAATTAATTCATATAGTAACCTTTACACTGTAACCCTTGTCATGGTGTAAATCTGTTGTAGTCACTAATCTGTTGTAGTCATGTTAAATCTTTAACAAGTAATATAAAAACTATTGGTCACTTACAAATAGTTGTGCAGCAACAGATGAAACATTAGACTGCTTTGAGAGATTCTACTTAACTCAGTAGAGGAACTTTAATATGACAGGATGTCATTTGTCTTTGTAATAAAATGTGTTTATACATAAATTTTGTTAAAAGCAACACAAATGAGCACTGTATGTTCTAGAATCATCGTATTTACAATTTGTGGAACCATGTCCGCTGAGTATTAAGGTGATCTAAGGAAGGTGACTTTTTTTATTTGCAAGTCAACTACAAGGTAAACAGTAAATAAATAAATAAAAAGTAAATACATAACCAGTGCATGTGTGTCTGTTTTTGTTTGTGTGCTGGAATCTTGATTTCATTTGGGAAACGTTGTTTTGATTCAGCTGTACAACACAGTAAAAAACAGTGAAATGGGAAAAACTGCTTTAGAGGAAAATGAACAGAGATAATTCCATTTATCACAAGAAATACATTAAATCTACAATATAAAAAATTCTATGTGGTAAAATACATTTTAAATTGAATGATTAACTAACACATGGGGAAAAAAATTCGCTTCCACTTCACGCCTATTGCAATAAATCAATTAATCGCACAACAAATTTTAAGAACATGATTCATTACAAAAGCACAATAAGTAGTGTGCATGACCCATGTATGGAGGCCTTAGTCCTTGATGTGGCTGACGCAGGTTCAACTCCAACCTGTGCCACATGTCTCTCCCCCTCTCTCAAACCTCCTTCCCTGTCAGCCTACTGTACAAAAAAATGTGTCACTAGTGCTGTAAAAACCTCACAAAAAAAGCACAGTAATTTGTGTTTGCATGCTGGGTTATTGCCTCTTGAGTTTCCGTCTCCTTTCTCTGAGCGGGATAGCAAAAAGGTTTCAGTATGTATGTCTGCTCACCCCTCCCTTCTTGTTTCCTCAGTGAGTGGTTAAATCTTGCCAGAGTTTCCTACAAAAATGGTAATCCTGCTGGTAGTGGTCTGGTGGCTAGTGGGAGGTGCGTGAAGAAGCGCAAGGAGCTGTTATCAACGGGGGGTAAATATCACCCCTTGACCCTGGTGATCCTCCCTGAGTTTGTTGATTAGAGAAAGCAAAGGCAAACAGAGTCAGTGAATGCAAATCAACCAAACATTTAATACTTGGAATACAAAGATATCTTTGGAGACCAACACTTACAGCAATACTGCAGAAAGCCCTGCTAGTGCCATCTGATCACTTTACCCTCAAACCTCTGCTTTTATGCCTATGCCAGTTCTGGGCTCTAAGGAGTGGGAAGCAAGAATAATAACCCCAGAGACCGCTTCTTTATATGGAAAAGGCCGGGAATTTAGTGAATGCAGAACACACACATAAAATACAACACATGAACTTAAAAATACCCTGCAGATTCTTAATAATGAGGTAAATATAAATGGGAGAAAAGAGGGAAGAAGAGAAAAAAAGTATATCACTTCCTTTTTTTCTTTTTTCTCTTTAATTCACCTAGTTTATTTTAATAAGATTAATCTAATTTAATTAGACCAATCTCGGTTCTCCTAGGTTATTTTAGGCGGACTAATTTGAGTTAATTAGACCAGTCTCTTTTTTTCCTAGGTTGCACCTATTTTAAGATTCCTGTTTTTCTTCCTGAGTTAACTCGTTATCCTTTCTTTTACAGGTTCGGAAATACTTTCAAACACAAATCAAAACGGACCACAATTGTTCAAATCATATTCAGAGACACAAACATATGAAAATCAAAGTATGGCACTTTAAATCCAAGTTGAAGTCCCAATGTAAGTTCAGATGTTCAGTTCAACAAAAAGTCTCAGTTTGATTTAGTCCAAAAAAAAATAATAATTCAATCAATTCTCAGTTCTGTTGAATTCCATTCGAACTGGTTCCTGATATTCCTACCGCTTGCTGCAGTGAATTACCACACGCAGGAGAGTCTCTCCTTGATGCCATGGAGAAGATGAATTGAAGGTCTAGGTCTGGCTCGCCATCTGGAATCCCGTCTGTGAATGTGCACACTGCACACTGCAGACCAATCTTCGTTCCGACCGAGCTTCCAACCAAACAAAAAAAACCCGACCTGCGTAACAGGCCACAACACAATAAAACTCTTTTTAAATCCTCAAATTGTACAAATAAATTCTTCTTTCATAAACCCAATATATTAATCGGATAAAAGTTTATGGCGGAGCGTTTATTTGTTGATAGCTAAGTTTTTAACGTTAGCTCCCCGCCAAAAGAAAAAGTACAACTCGGTGAAAATGCAGAAAAATAAATACAAAACCAATGTAACCTAGTTCTCATAAAATCCCCGTCCATTCCCAACCAGATAAATTATGTTTTTTCAACTATAATGTTAACTTTTTCTGTTAATTAATCGCCACTCTTTTCCTCCAATTCCTCCTCTGCTCTCTCTCTCAGGTCTGTGCACTGCAGTGTCACCCAGATGCACCCAGATGGTTTCTTAAATGGGCAGGGACGTTATTTTCTGTCTACAGACTTTTAATCAACTATTTATTCCTACCTATGTCAGATTTTAACATGGGTTACACAAAGCATAATTTTAAAAGGAGAACCATACTCCCTTCCTCAACCGTTCTCAAACACAACACATAATTGTAATTCACAAGTTCAGCTACAAAGACTACATACCTTACCTCTGTTGCCATCACATATATAATGCAATGACATTACTGTATGATTAAAACATACAATTCCACAATTCCCCCTTTTGATCTCTTTAAAGAGATCAACCTTACACCTGTTCTTCTTCGGTCCCCTCAGCAAGTGACTGTAATACCATTTGATTAAGTGGTGGACCTTGGTCCCCACTACCAGTTTCCATAGCAGTAGTGATTAACCTAGCCATGAGTGCCCTGATACATGGAACACAACAACATCCACAAGTAACAATTATAGCAACAACTGTGGCAATTGAGATCATGAAAGAAATTATTAAACCTTTCCATTTTCCAAACACAGTTGTGAACCACTCCTCCAGACCACCATCTGTCCCTGAATGTTCATGCATAGTTTTACTGAGAGTTTTGAGAACTTCCAAGGCTTTAGTGACTGACCCATCCGAGGCCGTGTTATTGGGAATGAATGTGCAACACATCTCCAAACATGGCATACACCCCACCTTTCTCAGCTAAAGCATATCCAAGGCCAATCTGTTTTGCACAGTCATTACTGAAGTGGCCGCTAATTGCTCACTGAGACCTTCCACTGCATCCCTGGTTAGGTTTGCTAGCCTAAGACCATTATAATGAAGGTAATTAATCCTGTCTACATTTTTGTTTGGAGTGACAGGAAACAGTGCAAAAATTATGGGCATGTTTTCAAAACCAGCTGCTACCAGGTTGGCTAACTTGTATTAATTAGGGACCCCTCTGGGTAAACCTATAGCATCTATGTAAGTAGGGGAGTTAACAGAAAGATCAGAAGTGGAATGCTTTTTCAACCCATGGCATCTTCTTCTTGCCATCAGCGTACCTGCTAGGTTACTGCTACTCAAAGGTTTCAGTGTTTGTCCAATCTTGACCAAAAGAGCTGCTAATCTGGTCATAGTATACTGTCCAACAGATTTACCTAACATACAGCCTTTTACCACTGAAGTAGTAATACAAACTTGCTGTGGCCCATCTGCCAATACTGTCAGGTTTAATAGTATTGTTACACCAATCTAATGGAACTTCACCTACGTTATATTTTGGATTGGTGCTAGAGAAGTTAAAGCATGTGTAGTTTCCTGCCCCTCTATGTGGAGTAAAAGGTTCAGTCTTGGTTTTATTATTAATAGGAGGAAAAATACTTGCCAGGGTTGTACAATTAGTGGGGAAAGCCTCCCTGGTTAACTGAAGCATACTGTTGTAACCTCACTCATCCTAAGGATATAGAGGAGTTGGTTCTGTGTATAGATGTGGTCTAGCAGAGGCACAGGCGACACAATTTGCCATTTGTTGTTCTCTGGCTGTCTGGGTGATCAAATCTAACCATAAGTTGCTGTCAGTAAAACCTGTAGCTGCCTGTATAACATCCAGTGGTTGTAATAGAGTAATCGCACTGAGTGACAAAGGGTGAGGCGTCAGGTGGAGGAGTTGAGGGTAAGGGGCTGGATTGATTTTGTGACGATGTGTGGACGGCTTCTGGGATGGCCTCGAAAAAGCCTCAAAATTACTATTTTCAACGCTGTACTGTGTCATCATGCTTTCACCTACAAACACCGTTTAACTTCCAGTTTGTAGATATATCTGTGACCTACTCATAAGTGAAAACGGGATGTGGATATCTTTTATTGTCTCTTCAGTTACTCCTCAAAGCCCATGTCCAAAAATCAGCGAAATCATCATTTATAATGAAAGTCAATGACGGAATTCTCCAACCGCCAGAGTGGCCCACTCTAGGTTTTTTAAAGATTTCAAAACTCCGAACAACTTGAGCTTACTCGCTCAATTTTCACTTTACGTAGACAAATTATACATCAAAACGTAGGCATTTTTGTCAGGATTCGGGAAATGTAACCCTCATTGGTATGGCATTTATTGATTTTTCGCAAATCACCTCAGACCGACACAAACCCGAAACCTCCCCCATTCATTTCCTATGGAGCAGTTTTGAAAAATGACGTCTGAAAATCCAAAACATCACATGTTTTCACATCGTCGCTACTCCTAAACCGTTTTATGTACAGGCATGAGACTATCACACATGAATGTCCCAACCCTTCTGGCACTCACAAAAAAGGAATTTTGTGGATAACTGTTACGGTTTTTCTGCAGGAACAATTTGTTTGGGAGTAGCGAATGTGGAAAATCCTAAAACGCTTTGGAGCTGCATTTTCCCCACATCATCCACTTTTTTACATCGTCGCTGTGCCTACACCGATTCTTGTACAAACATAAAATTGAGCACCATAGTCCTCAAAAGCCTGCTGATACTCACGGTGAAAGAATTATTTTGATATCTCTTATACTTTTTCAGCTACAGCGATTTGTTCGGGACCGTTTTTAGAGGATTTCTGAAATTCCATAAAAATCTCCTTTATATCATACTTTTTTACACCTTTATTAAACTTTTTCCAGCAAAAAACGATAGCTTGTCTTCTTCCACTATCCGTTACGAACTAAACGCAGAAAAAATTACGTCTCTACCATTTACGGATCAGGAGATATGGAGCGTTGTTCGAGGCAAAGTTCTTCATTATAATCCAATAGGCAGACTCTGACACAAAGTGTCTGCACTTCTGTAGACTGGCCCGCTGCAGGTGTGTCAGTGAGTTTCCGTGACGACGGAACTCTGCGAGCCAGAGGGAGAGGCTCCATTGAGATAGAATGGCAACTTTCGACGCTCACCGCAGTTGCTGTGATTAATGTAGAAATCTGAAATTCGCACAGTCACTTCCTCTTAACATTTTAAAATTTTCAAGTGACTTTCAGCCATGTGTCACTTTTCTGACCCATTTTGTATTTCACATGCTTTCCTATTGGGCCTTTGCTTCCAACAGGACCTGGCATGATGCCCAGACACGACCCAATTGGCCAATACAGCACCAACCACCTGTGGGAAATGGCGCTACTGACCATTTTGGTCAAATGTTGAGTTCTGGGCCCAGATGTGGTGAGGCGGAGTTGCTAAAGGAGGCCAATCTGACCCATGAACTTTGGTCACGTTTGGTGACATTAAGTATTGGCACCCCTTTTTGAGGCACTTCCCAGTACAGGATTTGAACCAAACTGACAGAGTACAATCACCCGGTGATACTGAACACAATCATGTTAGCGGCTAACTGTTAGCATGTTACTAACCGGCAGTAGCTCTTGGAAGCTTGTACTAACTTCTGCTTCACAGAGACTGTACTTCATTTAGAGAGAAAGCTCCACAAGAAATTTGGGCTACGTCGCATAAAGCATCTCCAAGCTATGAGGTGTCAAACATCCAATGCTTTTCAATGGGGGACCAAACCCTTTATCATCCAAGAAATACATGTCCATATATGGCTGCAGTATAGCTCAGATGGAAAGTGCAGGCTTTGCATGCAAGAGGTCATGAGTTCGAATACCGGTGTGGGAGACTAAGAGTTTTGTATTATAATCCCCACAGTGTGTATATTAAAACATGTGTGCTAATCCCATGAAGTATTTTTTTGTACCATCCTGATACAAATCAGGAGGCTGAGCAGTTGCTACCATGACTTTTACCTCCTCTTTTTTATTGTCTTTTTATCATCTGCTTTTTGTCTGGTCTCTGACAGTGGCAGCTTCAATGGCTGGTTCTGCAGCTCCTCACGTTCCTCTTTCTCCTTTTGCTTTGCATCTTGAGCTCTGGTGAGGTGATGAATAAAATGTTTTCCCCATTTAGGATGTTCACAACCTATTTGAGGATTTTTCATTCTGTCTCTTACTATGTGTGGTACGCCATTTAAGATAATTGATCATGATTTATAATAATAAATTAAGAGATGAGTCATTACCTGTGTGACTGCCAGTGTGCCTGATCCATACTTCTACCGCCTTGTCCAAGAACTCCTCGGGATGCTGTTCTGTATCCCACTGAAATTTAGGAACTGGTGCTGGATTGGACATGGGAAACTTTTCTCTTATTGCCTGTCCAAGGGCAGTAATCACAGAGGTTAGCCTGGTTTTATCAGAATATGTAAACTTTTTGGCTGCTGTTTCAGTTTCAGCTGCTGTGGTTCTAGTGACACATTTTCCCAATATGGCCCTAAAGTCTCCCAGAACTAATGTCAGCCCCTTAGTCAACACATACAATTCTCCTGGCCACAGATTACCTCCTCCTGGCATAGGTGGAAGCTTATCTACTACCGCTTGAACATCTCCAAACTGAAAAGGGTTAAATGTATCTGCCTGGGGTAGGCGCAACAAAGGAAGCTACCTAGTTCAGTTTCCTGAACTGAGATGGCAAGATGGCTGTGGTGCATGCACACAGCTTGGCAGGTGCTGTGTGCAGGTCACTAAAGTTTTCCAAACAATTACTACATGACTGGTCTGCTGTATTTTATGTAACAACAGTATTCTTGATGTTCAACTAAATTAAATTTTATTTATATAGCGCCGATTCATGAAACATGTCATCACTTTACAAAGTCAAATTCAGTCAGATTATACAGATTGGGTCAGATTATACATATTGGTCAAAAAATTTCCTATATAAGGGAACCCAGTTGATTGCATCAAAGTCCTGAAAAGCAGCATTCACTCCTCCTGAAGAAGTGTAGATCCAAAGGGAGAGTTGTCTGCATTGTCCATGTCTTTGCAGCAATCCCTCATACTGAGCAAGCATGAAGCAACAGTGGAAAGAAAAACTCCCCATTAACAAGAAGGCAAAACCTCCAGCAGAACCAGGCTCAGTATGAACGGTCATCTGCCTCGACCGACTGGGGGTTAGAGAAGACAGAGCAGAGACACAATAAGAGAGACAAAAAAGCACAGAAACACACATTGATCCAGCAATCTGTTCTACACTAGATGGCAATAGCGGGTGATCTGTCTTCCCTGGATGATGTCCCAGCTAACAAAACGCCAGACCAGGTGTAATGTTGAAGCCGTCATGCTTCCCCGGGTTCGTTAATTTGTTGTGCAGGACTTTAAAATAATAACTCAGCCATGGACGCAGAATTCCATTTCACCTTTGCAAAGGGGAGAGATGATTACCTGACTCCGCCAGATAGATTTGCTCCGCATATCCATCTGGAAACCTTCCGTTGAAGTAATTTTGGGAAGGGGCGAAAATACTGGTTAGCTGATTGGCCTATGTTGGTGATAGACGGGCCAAATGAACCAATCAGATTCGTCGTCGCTCGTAACAGAGCGACGACGAAAACACAACCACAAGCCAAGCTACTCTTGCTGCTGCAGGTAAAGGCTCGTTAGCTCAGCAAAGAAATACTCTGTAATTCCGATAAAACTTGCTCGATAGCCACGCTAACGCTAGTTTCATCGGCTGAAGCCGCCATGCTGTTAAGACTGAACTGACGCGCTTCCCGTTGCGTCACACCTCAACCCGCCTCAAAGCCAACGCTGATTGGACGTTCGTTTGGTGAACGGCTCCAAATTTTCTTCAACGGAGAGTATCCAGACTGATCTGCGAGTGAAACCTTGAAAGCTCGCGAGATCAGGATGGTCTCACGAGGCTAGAGAGATGATACACCTGCCGACTGCGGGCAACAACTCTCTCTCCCCCGTTTAGGCTTGTTTTTATTAAAGTTAGAACATAGATTATACAAGGTCACACAATGAATGACGTACACATCTTATCGCTATTTTACTTCCTAATAACTATCTTCTCTTGTTGTTTTCTCCTGCTGCATGTGAACCGGAGTTTCTGTTCTTTCCCACTGCCTAGGAACGGGCCTTGAAACTGTCTCCTGATACTTTTGCTCGTACACAGAATCTATTCACATTCTCTTCTTCAGATCAACAGATGCGGCCTTAAAGCCAATAAATTGCATATTAAAAGCATGTTAAACCTTCATAAATGTTTACTAAAAAAACAGATCAAAGTTAATACGTTCCACAATTTCCCCTTTTGAACTCTTTTAAGAGTTCACCCATAAACTATTGCAATACAAAACCCCGCATTTGCTAGTTATGACTCATTCGGTAAATACTTGATTATACTGTAATGACAATAAGTAGTAAACACTCTTTTCTCAAAAAACAGTAATACTTCAAGTTAAATCTTATACATGCATCAGCTCAAACCCAGTCTTTGTTGGGAGTTATTGGAAAAATGTCCGCTATCAAGGGTATGTTTGTTAGGAGCCTATGGTCACCATGATAATAGTACAATCCTTATGTAGCCATTTGAATAATTTCTTAAACTGCTCTATGCTTTAATCACGTAGATTTACATTATGGTACAAAATGAATTTCTTTTAGCGGTGTCCCCTATTTCTTCTCATGCATGTTGTATTTTGCGATGCTTATTGTATCTTAAACGTGCCTTTTTGAATCTTATTCAAACCACTTGTGGGGTTAATAAACTCCAAAACATATTCAATTCAATTCAATTCAATTCAATTTTATTTATATAGCGCCAAATCATGAAACATGTCATCTCGAGGCACTTTACAAAATCAAGTTCAATCATATCATACAGATTGGGTCAGATTATACAGATTGGTGAAAAATGTCCTATATAAGGAAACCAGTTGATTGCATCAAAGTCCCGACAAGCAGCATTCACTCCTGGGGAACCGCAGAGCCACAGGGAGAGTCGTCTGCATTGTACATGGCTTTGCTGCAATCCCTCATACTGAGCAAGCATGAAGCGACAGTGGGAAGAAAAACTCCCCATTAACGGGAAGGAAAACCTCCGGCAGAACCGGGCTCAGTATGAACGGTCATCTGCCTCGACCGACTGGGGTTACAGAAGACAGAACAGAGACACAACAAGAGAGACAAAAAAGCACAGAAGCACTCATTGATCTAGTAATCTGTTCTACATTAGATGGTAGTAGCGGGTGAGCCGTCTTCTCTGGATGATGTCACAGTTAACAGAACGCCAGACCAGGTGTACCTACTATGAAGAAAAAGAGAGAGAGCAAAAAGTTAAAAGCTGAAATGACGACAGTCATTTCAATGTAATACAATGCAAAACTGGAGAACAGTTGACTGAAGAACAGTAGAAATCAGTAGAGCGAGAAAATTAGACCCTGATGTCCTCCAGTAGCCTATGCCTATCACAGCACAACTATAGAGATAGCTCAGGGTAACATGAGCCACTCTAACTATAAGCTTTGTCAAAAAGGAAAGTTTTAAGATTAGTCTTAAAAATAGATAGGGTGTCTGCCTCACGGACCAAAACTGGGAGTTGGTTCCACAGGAGAGGAGCCTGATAGCTGAAGGATCTGCCTCCCATTCTACTTTTAGAGACTCTAGGAACCACCAGCAGACCTGCAGTCTGAGAGCGAAGTGCTCTGTTAGGAATATATGGGGTAATCAGAGCTCTGATATATGATGGAGCTTGATTATTAAGGGCTTTATACGTTAGAAGGAGAATTTTAAATTCTATTCTTGATTTAACAGGAAGCCAATGAAGGGAAGCTAAAATTGGAGAAATATGATCCCTCTTGTTGATTTTCATCAGAACTCTTGATGCAGTATTTTGGATCAGCTGAAGACTTTGAACTGCATTTTGTGGACCTAGGGCTGAATGCATGGACTAGTTTTTCAGCATCACCGCTGGACAAAATATTTCTAATTTTAGCGATATTCCGGAGGTGAAAAAAGGAAACTCTGGAAACCTGCTTAATATGGGATTTAAATGACATGTCTTGGTCAAATATAACACCAAGATTTTTTACTTTATTACCAGAGGCCAAGTTAGTGCCATCCAGATTAAGTGATTGCTTAATCATGTCTAAAGTGCCATTGATAGAAGGGAATATCTCCTTAAATAACTTGGTTGGGATTGGGTCTAACATACAGGTAGAAGGTTTAGATGAAGCTAGAATTTTAGATAGCTCAGAAAGCTCTACTGCTTCTAAACAGTTCAGACACTGTGCAGGTTCTAAAGATTCCTCCAACGCTGCCTCACTTACTAAGGACGAGGTAATCATGTTTGGGATGATGCCAATTATCTTATTTTTAATGGAATCAGTTTTATTTATGAAGAATCCCATAAAATCATTACTGCTAAGAGCTAAGGGAATGGATGGATCAACGGAGCTGTGACGCTGTGTAAATTTGGCAACTGTACTGATAAGAAATCTAGGATTATTTTTGTTCTCAATTAATGATGAAAGATATGTTGCTCTAACTCTGCGAAGGGTCTTGTTATACAACAGTAGACTGTCCCTCCAGATTAGGTAGGATTCCTCTTGGTGTGTAGAGCGCCATTTTCTCTCCAATTTCCTAACATTGTGCTTCAAGGAACGCAGCTCTGAATTAAACCAGGGAGCCAGCTTCCTGTGAATAATCACCTTCTTTTTCAAGGGAGCTACATTGTCTAATGCAGAACGCAATGACAAAGTCACACCGTTAACAAATACATCTATTTGTGAATGGGAAGAAACAACATTGCTGCTATCTGCAGGGTATTTCTGCAATACTGACGATATTAAAAGGGGGACAGACTCTTTAAAGTGTGATGCAGCATTGTCCGATAAAGATCTACTATAATGGAACCCTCTTTTGGGGGTGGAGTTAGATTAAACTCAAGTTAGTTTAAAGGTTATAACAAACTTTATCTCCATAAGGGTTTTATACATTGATGGGATAATGTTTGTGCTTTCCAGTCTGCTCATTACAATTAAATGGAACTCAAAGCTTTTTTAAATTAGCGCCGAATGTCTGCTAGTGCAATGCAATTAGCTTCCTAATAACATACCATGCAACTATGGTTCATTTTAAACATAATGCTTGTTGTCGTTTCGCTCCGCCATCGTTCGATAGCGCTACGAGTGTTGTTACTGCACTAATATGGTATATTAATGTCAATTTGATGGTGTTTTGTACAGTAATGTATAAAGTACTGAAATCTCGGAGTCAAGTAAAAGTATAAGTACCTCTCCAAAATATGACTTTGGTAAAAGTCCAAGACACTGACTGAAATGTTACTTGAGTAAAAGTCTTAACGTATCTGAAATGTCTTGTACTTAAGTATGAAAATTACTGTAAAAATAGATGTACTCAAGTAATGTAATAAAAAGTATAAGTAAAAAGTAAAACAAAGACAATGCAGTTTGAATTAAATTTGTTAGATTTTGGTAAACTTTGAAAGTCACATTCACTCAAAATAATATAAATAACCAAGTGCAGGAGAAATTTAGACCAAGTTTAGACAGAAAATACAACCTTTTTGTAAACTTTCAGTTTTCCTTCTTCAAGAAAGGTCAGTGCTATGCACTTTAAAATTGTACACACCCAAGTGCAGGCAAAGGGGGTGTATACTAAGAACATGGTTAAGTGATAAAGTGATCGTTAACCTACAGGAAGTGGTAAACTTGCTAGTAGATACACCTGCGGTTGCAGGTATCATTTAGTTAAGAAAATGGACTCTCGGCTCTACTTTTAGATGCTCTACCTATACCACAAGGTTAATTTAACCTGCTTTACTACTGAACCAGCTTCTTATCCTGTTGGTGGTGATCGGGGCAATTCTGGTGCTCAGCCCCCAGTGTTGACTGTGATTCCTAGCATGAACATCAGGCTTTCCATTTTAAGTCCAGATGTAAGATTCTTAGAGTTGACACACTTTTGAGCTAAAGCTCATCTAACAAGCTACAATATAGGCCCTTCCAAAAGCAGTGACAAACAGATTGAAATGTTTTCACTTGATAAAACCTTGTGCATTTGTAAAACCTGCATGATGGCAATAGTTAGACTAGATATATTGATAAAAGTGAGGGTTAGGGCACTGATGCACAAGGGTATTACGACATTTAACAGGAATTGTCTCTCTTGCTTACAAGAGAGACAAATCTAGCAGTTTGTGCATATATATATATATATATATATATATATATATATATATATATATATATATATATATATATATATATATATATATATATACCATTAGATATGCAGTCTCATGTAAGACATTAGCCTGCCATATATTATGGCGGTCTCATGACCAGTCCATGTCTTCTGTCAAGCAAATTGCTAATAAATTAATAAATCTCTACAGATATCCTTTATGCATTTGCATACTGAACTTTTTTTTTAAACTCAGATTAAGAGAAACAGTTCAGATTTAACTTTTCAGACAGGCATTCTTAATCCACAACTGCATCTACTGAGCTCATGTTTAGAGACAATTCATTAGAACAGCTGAAGCGCTGTGGACACAGATGTCACGTTTGGTGACATTAAGTATTGGCACCCCTATTTGAGGCACTTCCCAGTACAGGATTTGGACCAAACTGACAGAGTACAATCACCCGGTGATACTGAACACAACCTTGTTAGCGGCTAACGGTTAGCATGTTGCTAACCGGAAGTAGCTCTAGGAAGGTCTCACCAACTTCTGCTTCACATAGTTTGTTCTTCCTTTAGAGAGAAAGCTCCACAAGAAATTTGGGCTACGTCGCATAAAGCATCTCCTAGCTATGAGGTGTCAAACATCCAATGCTTTTCAATGGGGGACCAAACCCCTTATGGTCCCAATAATGCATGCCCATATATGGTGCTACAGTATAGCCCAGAGGGAGAGTGCAGGCTTAGCATGCAAGAGGTCGTGGGATCGATTCCCGGTGTGGGAGACTTAGAGTTTTGTATTATAATCCCCACAGTGTGTATATTAAAACATGTGTGCTGATCCCATGAAGTATTTTATTGTACCACCCGCCATTTTGAGTTACCATGGCAACGTTATAAATGATGTTTTTTCTCCCTATTTGAAGCTCATCCCAGTACAGGATTTGGACCAAACTAATGTAAGGATATCCTTGGATCAGTGGTGGAGACAGCCTGACTGGGAGCCACAGGGCACACTTAGATAGCACTAACACAAAGATTGGCACATATCTGTCAGATAGCACCCTGGTGGTGACACATTTTCCCTACTGATGACACAGTCAGGAAGCGTACAGCCCTTGCAGGGGCATGTACCTAGATCTCTATATAATGTATATGTGATGAGCAGTCGGCGCGTCTTGCCGATCAAGAGCCCATCAGCGCTGATGACTTTGTAACCATTTCTCTGACCTTGTGGGAATTAAATAATAGAAATATACTTTACTGTTTCGAGAGTCTTACGTCTCCAGTATAGTTAAGTGGCGGTCGTCTGAAGGGTAAAACGGACCGGGACCACTGGGGTGTTTCACCGCCACTAGGGTGCGGTAGCTCTAACAAACTGGTGTTTCCACCCGGACCCAAAGGACGACGTACCAACTTCCGTTTTTTCGGTCAGGACGCCATTCCGGAAGAAAAACACAACGTGCGGCCGCACAAAAAAGGTAAGGAGATTTCATTCATCTCCTAGTGTCTTTTTCTTCCTGGAGGGCCGACTTTTTGTATTCCTAAAGGCAGAGAAAGGGTTGAGGATAATTGTTTGCAAACGTGTCGATAAGAACTTGGGATTTGCGTGCGGTCACAGAGGTGAAAGTCCGGGAAGTCTTGGCCAGGCTTCCGAAAATACTGTGCACCTTGAGAATTTAGGGTTTAAAAGGTCCCCTTGTTAGGCACAGAGGAAAATACGTGTTCCTCTGTGTGTAGCATAAAAGCGGCCATTCTGACAGACACGCCTGTACGCGTGGCTTCTAAATCATCGTGTAGCCTAGAAAATGTGGGTTTAGATGCCCCCTTATTTTCCGCGAGGACGAACCTAAAAGTCGTTTTTGCGGTAATATAAAAGCAGCCTTTTTCGAAAAACGAGCGCGTACGACCTGGCTAATACACAATAGTATGAATGCGGTGGTTTGACGTTTTGTTAAAACCCCGATTACAGACGAATATAGAAAGAGAAAAAGCCAGTGGACGCACACACAACCAGCAGGACCGGAGGTACGTACTGAGTTAACTAAAGATTGGCCAGAGAGTGTGAGTGTGTATGTGTGTGTGTGTGTGTGAGACACGTTACTATCTTTGAGCCGTGGAAGTGAAGAGTAAGGGTGCACCTGTTCAGGTGACAAATGACCTGCTCATCCTGAGTACACTGGCTCATTGAAATTGCCGTGTAAAAACACTATAATAAGGCACATAGGAACATAATAAGTTTTGGTGTCTGAGGGATAAAAAATAAGCTCTCATTGGACCGGGGACAGGACGCTGTCCCAGCAGGTTGGCCAAAACGTGTGAGTGCTGGAATGGCTGAGGATTCAGTAGCAAATGAGCTCCAGGGGTGTTCTTTGAGAACACTGCTGGAGACAGGAAAAGGGAGCATAGTGGCAAGCTTCCCACACAAAGATGCTGAACATCATCTGAAACAATTTGAGGAGTGGTGCGAAAAGATGAGGGGCGACGGGGTTTTTGGTGACTTTGAGGGGCCCCCACCAGAAGCTCCGACGCGAACTCACTATTTAAATGTTTTAAAAAATAGGTTAGTCCAGGCACAAGAAAAAACTGCTGGTGCTAGTGTTTTTGCTCGAGAGAAATGTCAAAAAGAGGAAATCAAAATGTCAGACTTGATAAAACTAACTAAACTTTACTTCAGCGCATGCTTTTCAGGATACGACCAACAACAACAACAGGGCATTCAACTACGGGGGGTGGAGGACCCACCGTCCTTCATGAAAAAGGGTAAGCACGAGCCTCCCTGTTTTGATACACACATGTCTGCCAAGGGTGCTGTTGATACAATGCAATCTGGATTGTTGTACCAAGCTGAGCATGTTGTGACTCCATCGGCCCCTACTGTGCAAATGCCTATCGTAGAACTGCGCGGGGGACAGATAAACTGTGACGTAAAACCGACGTATGAAGAAAAAAGGTTAGATAAACGCAAACAGGACCTGCTGCGGGATACGATAGAACAAGCGGTAAGAAACGTCCTAAAAACCACAGCATCAGATGACACAGATGACATAGAAACCGACGGGACACACTGTAGCAAACATACATACAAGGCAGATAAAAACGATAGTGCAACACAAGAGGAGCTGATAGAAATAGAGAGAAAAAAGTTGGAGCTACAGTTGCAACTACAAAAACTAGATGTCGAAAGCAAACGAATAAAACAAACAGCGGAAAAAAAAAGGGGGTTAAAGGAGGAAGAACAGGTAAGTGTATCGCAGCAGATAAGATCAGACACACTGCTCGACTTTGGTGAAGCAGCTGAGCAAGAGACTAACATGGCGTGTAGAATACAGGAATGCTCAGAATTGATTGACCAACTACTTGTGCCCACAGAAGGAGACCACACGCAGAAACCAGAACAAGGTAAGGGGGAGGGGTATAAAATGTACCCTGCAAACGCCCTACTGCAGAAAAAGGCAGCCTACTCCCAGCCACTGGATGCATCGGGTCCCAGATACGTCCTGCGTTCAGGTAAGGAAGCGGGTCCCACGAAATCGGCTGCAAGCCACAAGCTTCAGATGCCATTGGTCCAAACCTATAATGCTGCAGGTCAGGTACAGACAGTCACATATAACCCTTTCTCATGTGCTGATGCCGTGCAAATGAAGGCAATGCTGCCTGATCCTAGGAAAGGGGGAAATGTTTGGATAATGGAGTTCGTGAAGCTCTTTAGCGGACATGTGTTAGCTATTGGGGATGCAAGAAATGGTCTATCAGCTTACTTGGAACCACATGAACTACACGCCATCGAGGAATGTGCCAAAACCAGCAACCTAGGAGCAGCTGCCCCGTTGGCTCCGGTGGCGAATCGCCTATGGGACATGCTGAGGACGTTTTACCCGGTAAGAACAGATTCTAACCTCTTAAATAACACCACACGCCTTACAGGAGAGGCAGCTGAAGCATATGTAGACAGAATACTGAAGGTATGGGAAGAACAAACAGGATCTTATCCGTTATCAAGTACGCTGCAAAAATTGTTTAAGCAGGCCATGATAAAGGGCCAGACAGGAACTGTTAAAGAAGAAATGGAGAGGCTGGTTGCGGGTGAAGTTATGGCATTAGATCAGTGGATGGCCACCTTGATACATCACCTGGAGAGGGCGGATAAAGGTGAGAAGCAAAGTAATAATGAGATAAAAAAACTTCAGCAACAGCTCCTAAGTGAACAGCTATGGGAACAAAAAGAAAGGAACAATGACAAGAGGAAGGAAATTAAGGCGGGGAAAACACAGATGGTTAATGATTCCAAACCCCTAGGGCAGCAGGATGAGCTCTCTCCCACAGATATTCCATATCAGATGTATCAGAGGGCTCAGCGGGGACAAAGGCCTGGAAATGGTACACAGCGGTACCTACACAGCAGACACAGACAAAATAGAAGCCCCCGATATTGGCAAGACGATGAATTGTGCTTTGCATGTGGCCGGCCAGGACATATTGTAAGACATTGCCCTGACCGTCCACACCGGCAGCAGAAACCAATACACTCGTACCATGACAGGCGAGCACCCCAGAATCCACCCCCACAGCAGTCATACGGACACCAGGCACCCAATAGCGATCAGATGCCACAGTACTGAAGGTGCCGGGGTTCCATTACAGAAGTAGGCTTAGAGGAGTTTCCTGCCCCAATTTTTGACATCTTTATTCAGGGTGAAAGTTACCCTTTTATGCTTGACACTGGGGCACGTTACAGCACTGTAAATTTTGATCTCCCAACCTCGAGCAGATTCACTGAAGTGATGGGATTTTCCGGTAACAGCCAGACATGTTATTTTTCAAAACCAGTTGAATGTGTGCTCCCATTTGATGACTCTGACATGGTGTTTTTGCATGAGTTTCTGATTGAAAAACAATGCCCTATAAACTTGCTGGCTCGTGATTTGATTGCAGCTCTAAGGGCCGCAGTGGTTTGCTCCTTCTCATACACTGATGTTATTTTCCCAAATGGCAGGATTGTTAGAACTCAGAACTCCAACATAAATCAAATGAACCAGACTCCGTGTATTGAAGAACAAAATGCTTTTGTGTGGTGGGGAAATGTGCTGCATTGTACTGACAATTCTTTGTCGGATGTTGCAGAACGCTGGGACGGTTGGATAACTTCTCTCCGCCCCTACTCTACCCCAGCAGATCCCCTACATGTTACGCTGAACTATCTGAGATCCCCAGAACAGGTGTTTGACATCGACAAATATCAGGATGCATGGGAAATGACCATGAAGCTGCTACAGGACACGTACAGCTCTGATGAATTATTGCTGTGGGTGAGTTGGTGCAACATTTTCATAGGACCACAAGGGGTCGCCGCTGCAGCTAAACTACCTGAGGAGTTGCAGATGCTGTATCAGCTAGCTCCAGACATGCATCCCCACTTCACCTTAAAGGTCGCAAACGGGGAACAGGCAAAAAACCTGGGGCCCATGGTGAAAAAAGCAGTCGAAGCGACAGATTGGCAGAAGGTGGAGGGCAGTCCTCACATGGAATACAGCCCAAATTGCAACACCTACAAACTCATTTATGAGGGGAAGGTATGTGTGAAGTTGGAGAGAGTGAAAAGGAGCAGAAGTCACGGAAGGGAAAACACAGATTCTGAAATTGCATTGCAGCTTTTGAAATCTGTTCCAGACACTGTTTGGTCCAGAGGACCATTTGATGTTGGCCTGTGCTGTGATGTTTCACCCATCCATTTACAGATGGCCACGGCTGAGGTTGTGAACCAACCGCAGTACCCGCTTTCGCCTGAGAAGGTTGACGGCATCAGAGGTACTATCTCCGGTTTGTTGTCGTCCGGTGTCTTGGTTCCCTGTGACTCTCCCTACAACACTCCGATCACACCTGTTGCGAAGCATGGTAAACAAACCTATCGCTTGGTGCATGACCTGAGGAAGATAAACTCTGGATTAAAATCGACTCATTATGATACGCCCAACCCCTACACAATGCTTTCAAACCTTGAGCGGGACTTCAAATGGTTCACTGTTATGGATCTCTCTAATGCATTTTTCTGTGTTCCGATCCATCCAGACTGCCAAAAGCTGTTTGCTTTTACCTTTGAGGGTCAGCAGTATACCTATACCAGGCTGCCGCAGGGTTTGACGGACAGCCCCTCGCTTTTCAATCATGTGTTGCAGAGGCTGATGCAGGATTTTGACCATCCCTTGTTGGATAGGTGCAGCATCCTGCAGTACGTGGATGACATCCTTTTGGCAGGCCCCACGGAACAAGAGGTCAGTCAGCTGAGTGCAGATTTTTTGACCTGGTTAAACTCTAAAGGGTTCAAGGTCTCCAAGGAGAAGATGCAGTGCTGTCGTGCCAGGGTCGTTTTTCTGGGGAGAATTATCACAGCAGCAGGAGTGGGGATCACAGACAGTCACAAGCAGAGCATCCTTGCCCACCCAAAACCACACACGGTACGTGAAATGATGTCCTTTTTGGGCTTAGCAAACTACAGCAAGAACTATGTTCCGGACTTCACTGCACTTGTAGCTCCCATGCGCAAACTTCTCACAGAGGCAGGGCACGGTCATCTGAAAGCACCATTAGTGTGGACAAGTGAGGCAGAGCAGGCACTTGTTCTTTTAAAACAACACCTGAATGAGGCTGCGGAACTAGCATCCCCTGATCTAACGAAAATGTTTGAGCTAGATGTGAAGGAAGAAAATGGTTTTGTTTCATCAGTTTTGTGGCAACCTGGTACTATGGGCAGGAGAGTGTTGTGTTACTATAGTACGAAGTTGGAACCAGTAGAGATGGGACATCCGACGTGCACCAGGGCTCTGTGTGCAATCGCTAAAGCGTTAAAAGGAACATCCTACGTCACTCGTGGTCGAGATGTCAGGGTTCACACTAATCACACTGTAGCAAGCTACATTTCGAGCAGCAGATTCACACTAGGAAGGCAGCGAACGGGCAAGCTCCAGGACATCCTACTCCAACCCAATGTTTTCTACATAGGGACCGAATCTAACATGGCAGCTCCCACATCGGACCACTCACCCCACGTTTGCGAAGCTCTGGTGAGAGATGAAATGAATGTCTTCCCTTCTGTTTTAACAGAACCCATTCCAGGTGTCATTGACATTTTTACAGATGGTCACAGCCACGCTACCCCAACAGGGGGGATCGTGGCCTCCTATGCTGTTATCTGCAATGCTGTCGATCTCAACCTTTTTTCAAGGGGCACATGGCACACCGTGGAAGCTAAGGTCATCCCGCCTCCGGCGTCGGCCCAGCTAGCAGAAATAATCGCTGTGATCCGCGCTTGCGAACTGCATGAAGGTAAAAAATTAAACATCTACACTGATTCGGCCTACGCAGTTAGAACAGTCCATGTCGACCTAAAACACTGGTTGAGAACTGATTTTTTAACCACAGCCGGTAAACCTGTCAAACACATTGATCACATGCTGCGCTTGAAAGAAGCCTTGACGAAACCTGAATGCGTGGCGGTCATTAAATGCGCGGGTCATCAATCGGGGGCCTCAAAGATAGTAATGGGGAATAACGCTGCTGATGCGGCCGCAAAAGCAGTAGCTGTTTATAAAAGAACTGTAAAAGCAAAAGCACAGATGGTTCAGTCCCCCGTTGTTGCACGGGACACGGGGCTGGTGGAAGTCATTGACATGCAAAAAGCTGCAGCACCCCAGGAAAAACAGGCATGGGTTGAAAAAGGGGCAAAACAGGATGAACAGACGGGTGTATGGAGGTCACATAATGGGAGACTTGTGGCCTCCTCTGCACTTCTGTTGCTTCTTTGTGAAGAAGCGCACCACAGGGGCCACCAGTCCAGTGAAAAAATGCTAAGGCTAATTAGCCAAAAGTGGTGGCACCCTTTCATCAAAGATGTTTGTAAATATTTTGTAAATACTTGCTCCATTTGCTGCCATTACAACCCAAAACGAACATTGAAAGTTGGAATGGGAGCATTTCCTGTTCCCAGCAAACCTTGGCAGGAGGTTGTTATTGATTTTGTGGACATGGGAAAAGAAAAAAGGGTGAAAGGATGTAGATATTTGCTTGTTTGTGTTGATACTTTCACCAGGTGGGTTGAAGCCACGCCCACCAAAACAGAATCTGCACGAGAGGTCATTAATTGGCTAATTAATGACCTGATCCCACGCTATGGTGTTCCACTTAGCATCCGTTCGGATAATGGAACACACTTCACCTCAGACTCCTTAAAACAAGTTGAGGAGTATTTTGGGATCAAGCAGAAGTTTGGGTCAGCATATCATCCGGCCTCACAGGGGCTTGTGGAGAGAACAAATCGCACAATCAAAGAGCAGTTGGCTAAAGTTTGTGCTGATACTGGGATGACATGGCTGACTGCGCTGCCATTGGTGATGTTCTCAATTAGATCATCACCCACTGATCGCATGGGGTTGTCTCCCCATGAACTTTTGACAGGAAGGACGATGCCCTGTCCTTTCACTTCCTCTCTCCAACAGGGCTGTGAACCCAGTTTGGAACTACAACAAGAGGAGCTAACGCATTATGTCCAACAGTTGCAGTCTGCTGTGAAGTTTTTGTCTCACAACACACAGGAAGCCCTGACTGGAGAACCAAAGGGAGAGACTCCGGAGCAGATTGCACCTGGGGAGTGGATATACAGAAAAGTGTTCCACAGAACGTGGAAAGACCCTAGGTGGATTGGACCTTTTAAGGTGGTAAGCTCAACCACTTACAGTTTGAAGGTTTGGCTCGACGAAGCTGAAACCAAGGTAAGCAGATCTTGGCACAAATCACACTGCAGAAAGGGCACACCTTCCACAGAGAGGAACCTCAGAGAAATCAGAAAGCACCTGAGGGATATTGGAGAAAACATTGAGGAGTAAGAATGTTGCTGTGTTGCAGCAAAGTATCGGGGGGAGGACAGTCTAGTTTGATTTTATTTTTCTTTGTTTCTAGTTTAATCTATGCTGAACAAACTCATTTTGATACCACAACCTCCCGCATGAACGATTCTAGATCGTTTGTGCACAGGGCCAAGCGCGATGCGCCGGTCTGGAAAAGATCGTCGGATCCCTGCATCAAATATTACGGTGGCTTGGAGTTAAACTACACTCTGGGTAGCTCAGTAACTTTCCAATTCGATCTCTGTGACGTCATTGACTGTGGGGGGGACCCTACATCTTGGAGGGGTTATGACGTTTACATGTGTCACTTCCTGTATGGCGCACCTGTTGGGGGCACATGGTGTCCCCGATGGAGTTATGTGGGCTGGAACACTGGCCCAGGGGGGTATGTAGCACCACAATCAGGTGACTTGAAAGAACTACAGGAAAAGAAAATTGGGCTGATGAGGGGGCAACTGACCACGACCTCCATGGGGGGGGAAGACATGGGGTTAAATCCATTGCTACTGAGTGTGACGGACCTTAGGAAGAACGTGTATTACTGCGGCAAACACCAGCTCAATAACTGTCAGAAACAGGGGGATAAAGGGTTTTACCTTATTTTGGGGGTGGAAGCCACAGGCGTAGATACTAAAGGGCTCATACGTTTTAATCTGTTGGGCTCACAACACCCTAACTATCAAGCTAAGGACCCAGTACAGACAGCCCGTGTGCGGGCTTTTGATAGCACTAAGATTTCATACTCACAACAGCTGCAATTAGCTACAGGGTACTCCCAGAAAAACACCTGGCTCCTGTTGATTCAGGACGCGGCGCACAAAGCCCAGAAGGGAAATTGCATTGTATGTGCGCAGGCCAGACCAAATCTGATTCTTACTGAAACCGCTTTTGAATACACAACCAATGGTTCCAGCCCAGCAACAAATTCAAGTGATATCAACTGCCTACTTCAGGTTATGTCCAATGATAATCTGAACTCGAGATGTGCTGGATGGGATGCCATTTTTCCAGTGGCCCCGCAAAACACTACGCCTCCTATCTTCCAACCGACAATGTTAACGAAGGTGACCTGCTTTAATAATGGGAACGCTGCAGACGGGCACTTTAGTGTTGGTCGCCTGTCACCTAAATACTGTGTGATTACTTACGACCTGACAGGGGTTAGAACTGCTGGACAGTTACTGGTGAACAGGGCTGACGTGTGGTGGTATTGCGGTGGTGACACCTTGCGGGGTTGGCTGCCTGTGAATTGGAGGGGCCGATGTGCTTTAGTTTCCCTGCTGTCACCTATCCAGGTCGTGTCCGAAGCGGACTGGTCAGCATCCTTGGGGGATGTTACCCGTAACCATGTCAGGAGACGATCTGTAGATCTATTTAAAGATTCACCTGTGTGGATTGATGCAATCGGGATCCCGCGTGGGGTGCCCGATGAGTATAAATTGGCCAATCAGGTTGCAGCGGGGTTTGAATCTATATTTATATGGATCACCCCAAACAAAAATGTTGATCGAATTAATTATATACATTATAATGTACAAAGGCTTTCGAACCTTACTCGAGATGGGTTTGAGGCAGTTCATGGACAGCTTTCTGCCACATCCTTAGTCGCCTATCAAAATAGATTGGCTTTAGACATGGTCCTGGCAAAGGTGGGAGGGGCGTGTAGTATAATCGGCGATGCATGTTGTTCTTTTATCCCAAATAACACAGCTCCTGATGGATCCCTAACAAAAGCAATAAGAGGCCTGCAGTCTTTGTCAAAGGAGCTAAACGCTGACTCTGGAATAGAAAACAAATTCACTGCGGTGATGGAAAAATGGTTTGGAAAGTGGGGAAGTTTTGTCGTGAGTATATTCTCTTCTTCTGTCATTGTTGTTGCAATGTTTGCTGTCTGTGCCTGCTGTTGTGTGCCGTGCATACGGGCACTGTTTTTCAGGTGCGTGGACAAGGCTTTGGGAGCCCAGGCTGCGAGAGGGTGGGCCGCTCCTCTTGCCTACCAGATGTCGATGGTTCAGTCATCGGCTCCTTTGCACAAAGGAGCCGATGGGGGGGAGACTGTGATCCGGCTTTTAAGCCCCACAGACAACGATGTCTGAACTAAGAGGGGAGAAAACCTTCTCTCCTAATATCCTTTATGCTTCGATTTTTTATTTTATTTTAAACAGTGATCAACATGATTAAGAATAGAATCGGAACAGATACAGTGTGAAGTAAATGATTATGAATATTATGGGGGAGGACACACAAGGTGAAATGAAGCGAGTTAACCGGATCTTCCTCTGTAGGAAAAAAAAAAAAAAAAAAAAATTTTTTTTTAAAAACCTAGAAATGTTAATGATTTTAAGTCAGAGCTGTAATTAGTGAGCAGAAAGAGGGTCAAACGCATTCAGACAAGAGGTTCTGGTCTGATCACATTGAGATAAGGACGCCACTAATTTGAAGGATTCTTAAACAATTTATATATACAGAAAAATCACTTAAGTTATTTCCGCAAGGTCTAAATGTGTTATGCAAGAAAGGCATGGCTAAAGAATGATTTGTGTCCTCCCATATTAGAGCCATGCTTGAATGTCAAATTGTCTACTGTGTATAACCATTCCTTCTCCAGAGGACGACCACGCCTGGTTGGAAGACAGAAGGAACATACAGAGGTGGAAAAGAGGACGACTGTTAGGGTCTACATTAACTGATTCACATGATGCTTAGACAGATTTTAAAGCTGTGCTTAGGGGCAGTGTTTATTCTCTCTCTTTCCTTAATCAAGCACATATAGAATGATTTGGGCTAGCTCACTACACTACACTACACTACACTACCCAGGAGGTTACCGGAGAAATGGCGTTCCCACCCTTGGGGGGAGGGCAGGGATCCACGTGCTAGCCGGATGGAACCTCCTGATTACATATAGGTTTACGGGGTAACAAGGGGATGTGATTGTTCTTGCAGAGGGACAGCCTGCGGGCGGTCCTACCACTGATCCGGGTCCGGATGATCTTCCTTAATGATGTGTCATTTAGGCACATCATGGGGGGGTCTGTAAGGATATCCTTGGATCAGTGGTGGAGACAGCCTGACTGGGAGCCACAGGGCACACTTAGATAGCACTAACACAAAGATTGGCACATATCTGTCAGATAGCACCCTGGTGGTGACACATTTTCCCTACTGATGACACAGTCAGGAAGCGTACAGCCCTTGCAGGGGCGTGTACCTAGATCTCTATATAATGTATATGTGATGAGCAGTCGGCGCGTCTTGCCGATCAAGAGCCCATCAGCGCTGATGACTTTGTAACCATTTCTCTGACCTTGTGGGAATTAAATAATAGAAATATACTTTACTGTTTCGAGAGTCTTACGTCTCCAGTATAGTTAAGTGGCGGTCGTCTGAAGGGTAAAACGGACCGGGACCACTGGGGTGTTTCACCGCCACTAGGGTGCGGTAGCTCTAACACTAACAGAGTACACTCACCCAGTGATACCATACACAACCATGTTAGCGGCTAACGGTTAGCATGTTGCTAACCGGAAGTAGCTATAAGAAGCTTGTACAAACTCCTGCTTGACAGATTTGGTGAATTTTAGAATTTTCTCCTTCTCAGTACAGGACTTCTCAGTACAGGATTACTGAGAAGTCTTTCTCAGTACAGGACTTCAACTTCTCAGTACAGGATTTCAACCAAACTAACAGAGTAACATCACCCGCTGACACTGAATACAACCATGCTAGCGGCTAACCGTTAGCATGTTGCTGAACGGAAATAGCTTTAGAAAGGTCCTATCAACTTCTGCTTAGCCAGAGTTCTTCTGCCTTTACAGACAGAGAGAGGGCTGAAGCTGTCAGTGAGTCTCCATGACAACGCTGCTAGCAAGAGGCTCCTAGGAGGTCCATTGACTTAACATGGCACCTTTTGACGGCCGCTGCGGGGGCTATGAAGACCGTAGGAAGCTGAAATTTGCAGTGTTGCTTCCTGTTGCTATTTCTGACGGTACGGTACGCACCAAGTGGCAGGCGCCTTGCTAAATTTCTTCAGAAATTTTCTAGTTGTATTTACTCTGCACTCGAAGTAGAAGTGTAACTGATACAAACACCATTTCAAATATTAAATTAAAATTTCAACAAATGTACAATTGGGTTGCAGTTGCTCTGTGTAGCCCATTTCATGTAATTTATCTTAACATTCCAAACACATTTCTTACATCATATATCTGAAGTGTAGATAACAGCTTCTCCTTACCTACATCTTCTCAGACAACTAAATATTTCCCTAACAATAGTGAGTTGTCAATGTTTAAATGTGCAGTAAATCTTAATACAAAAGCAGCATGGTGGACCCAATACTGTACTTTGAGTAAGATTGGTTACACCAAAACTGAATTGTTACATGAGTGGTTGTCCATTTCATCATTGAAATGAGAACATATTAATATATTGTACTAGTATGTACTAGTACGATTATTAAAGAACAACAGATTAAACTTTAAGATATGTAAAGGCCTGTGGTTGCAAAATTAATTTTGCAACCACATCTACAGATTAAATAATTGCTTACTTTTTTGGTGTACCAAATTACCCTTGTAATAATAAAATATTTTATGGGCTAAACCCCTGATAATGAGAAATGTGTAGGTCCGCCCCTGGTTTATACTAATTTACTAATGGACAGTGTGGAAATCTATGTGCAATGAAATCAATGTAAATAGTGTTTCTCTGTTTTATTTGTCTTTATCATAATTCTAGAAGTAGACCATTCTGTAGTGATATTCTCTGGATGTTCATTTTATATCTGTTATTAAATTCTTGGACTTGAAAAAAAGTTGTCACTCCTTTATTCCATATGTGTGCAGATTTTGCTGTTAAAAGAACAGCAGTGCTCGAACCATTCCTTTGAACTATTGTCTTAATATCAGTTGATTGGGCTTATATTCACCGGACAATACCTAATAGATAGTTATTTATTAAACAATAAATAACTTTAAACAGTGTGTAATAACACAAAAATGTCATTCAAAATGAAAGGATAGCTATAACGAAAATTATTTCAAATGGTTGTGATCAAGGGCTATAAGCCTGTAATGATTAGTACTAACAATTTGTCAGGGTTCTCTGTGTTTCCATGCTCTCACTCAGCCACCTGTTTCCATCAGTGAGTTCGGTAACAGAGTTCCCTCGTCACTCATTCCCTCCGGATCGGTCTCCCCAACCAAACGTCATTCCAGCTCTGATGTTCAGACCTCGCCTGTCACACACACTGTGTGCTTTCCCGATATTGAGCCTTAAAATAAACATCTTAAGTTAGTCGCCCAGCAGGAACAGTTGCAGGCTCTTGGCTTAGCAGACAATTCAACGCAGGAACAGTTACTAGTCGCCACTCTGCTTAGCCAGATGACGGTCGCTCTCACTTCCGCGTCGAGTCAGCCTGTCGCTTCAGCTACTAGCGCTCCACCCCTGCTAACTTGACAGCTGAAGCCTCTGAACAAACCCCTGTCTCAGATAACTCATCTCCAAGTCCTGAAAGGTTTTCGGGAGACAGTGGGGAATTGCGGAGGCTTCCTTTTTCGATGTACTCTTGTCTTTAATCATTCTCCTTGTACCTTTCCCACCGATCAAGCCAATATTTCGTTTGTCTTGTGATTATTAACAGGAAGAGCCCTTAGATGGGCAGAAGCTCGTTTTCCCGACTGCAGATCCTTCGGTTGCACATTTTTGGAATTTATTAGGGAATTTAACACTTTTTTCGGCCGAGTTGGATCCTGTGCAGCAGTCACACTCAATACTTTCATTAAAACAACGTGGACGACGCGTCTCTGAATTTTCCGTGGAGTTTCGCACATATGCTGCTGCCGCCGGCTGGGAAGCCCAGCCGTTAAAAGCAGTCTTTTTCCAAGCACTGGATGAAACATTAAAGGATGAGTTAGCGCGCGTTGAAGAGCCCGACACTTTCGAGGGTTTGGTCACCTTAGCTATTGGGCTGGACGCCCAGTTACATAGCCGAAACCGGGGCTGTGCTGAGAGACCTATGCGGCTGTCATGTGACGGCGGTGTAACACCGCCGTCACACCCAGAACCCATGCAGATTGGTCGCGTACATTTTCCTTAGTAAATGGATATGTACCACAGGTTTTTAAAGTAGCTGTTATTAAAGCTTTACTTAAGAAACCTTCTCTTGATCAAGATGAGTTAGTAAACTACAGACCTATATCTAATATTCTTTTCTTATCTAAAATTCTTGAGAAAGTAGTTGCTAATCAACTTTGTGAACATTTACAAAGTAATGACCTACTTGAAGAGTTTCAGTCAGGCTTCAGAGCTCATCATAGCACTGAAACAGCTCTGGTGAAGATCACTAATGATATTCTCATGGCCTCAGACAATGGACTTATGTCTGTACTTGTGCTGTTAGATCTCAGTGCTGCATTTGATACAGTTGATCACAATATTCTCCTACAAAGACTTGAGCATACTGTAGGGATTAAGGGGAAAGCATTAGGCTGGTTTAAATCTTATCTGTCGGACAGATTTCAGTTTGTTCATGTTAATAATAAATCTTCCTCAAACTCTAGGGTCACCTGTGGAGTACCACAGGGTTCAGTCCTTGGACCAATTCTCTTTACTATATATATGCTTCCGATCGGCAAAATTATCAGACAGCATAGGATTAATTTCCACTGTTATGCTGATGACACTCAGCTATATTTATCCATAAATTCTGATGAGTCCAATCAGTTACTTCGATTGCAGTCATGTCTTGATGACATCAAAAGCTGGATGACTTTAAATTTCCTGCATCTAAATTCTGACAAGACCGAAGTTGTAATCTTTGGGCCAGAGTCCTCAAAAAATAAACTTCTTAACCAATCACTTAATCTGGGTGGTATTAACTTGGCCTCTGGTAATAAAGTAAAAAATCTTGGTGTTATTTTTGACCAAGACATGTCATTTAATTCCCATATTAAACAGGTTTCCAGAGTTTCCTTTTTTCGCCTCCGGAATATCGTCAAAATTAGAAACATTCTGTCCAGGAGTGATGCTGAAAAACTAGTCCATGCATTTGTTACTTCAAGGCTGGACTATTGTAATTCTTTACTATCAGGAAGTCCACAAAATGCAGTTCAAAGCCTTCAGCTGATCCAAAATGCTGCAGCAAGAGTTTTGATGAAAATCAACAAGCGGGATCATATTTCTCCAATTTTAGCTTCCCTTCATTGGCTTCCTGTTAAATCAAGAATAGAAATTCTTCTTCTAACGTATAAAGCCCTTAATAATCAAGCTCCATCATATATCAGAGCTCTGATTACCCCGTATGTTCCTAACAGAGCACTTCGCTCTCAGACTGCAGGTCTGCTGGTGGTTCCTAGAGTCTCTAAAAGTAGAATGGGAGGGAGATCATTTAGCTATCACGCTCCTCTCCTGTGGAACCAACTCCCAGTTTTGGTCCGTGAGGCAGACACCCTGTCTACTTTTAAGACTAATCTTAAAACTTTCCTTTTTGACAAAGCTTATAACTAGAGTGGCTCATGTTACTCTGAGCTACCTTTAGAGTTTTACTGCTATAGGCTTAGGCTACTGGAGGACATCAGGATCTAATTTTCTCACTCTATAGAGTTCTACTGTTCTTCAATTATGCATTACGTGTTGTCATTTCTGCTTTAACTTTCTGTTCTCTCTCTTTTATCTTCATAGTAGGTACACCTGGTCTGGCGTTCTGTTAACTGTGACATCATCCAGAGAAGACGGCTCACCCGCTATTACCATCTAATGTACAGATTACTGGATCAGTGTGTGCTTCTGTGCTTTTTTGTCTCTCTTGTGGTGTCTCTGCTCTGTCTTCTGTAACCCCCAGTCGGTCGAGGCAGATGACCGTTCATACTGAGCCCGGTTCTGCCGGAGGTTTTCCTTCCCGTTAATGGGGAGTTTTTCTTCCCACTGTCGCTTCATGCTTGCTCAGTATGAGGGTTTCCTGAAAAGCCATGTACAATGCAGACGACTATCCCTGTGGCTCTACGCTTCTCCAGGAGTGAATGCTGCTTGTTGGGACTTTGATGCAATCAACTGGTTTCCTTATATAGGACATTTTTGACCAATCTGTATAATCTGACCCAATCTGTATAATATGATTCAACTTTACTTTGTAAAGTGTCTTGAGATGACATGTTTTATGAATTGGTGCTATATAAATAAAATTGAATTGAATAGTGGGGAAGACGGCGGACCATTGTAGAATTTCGTCCCCCAAATCTTTTGATGATCGGGTCTCGTCTAGTTTCTGTCTCCCAGTTACTTTGGTCCTTGACCGGGACAGCCTTAATGTCTCTGCCTTAAGCCGGGCGTACACTGTACTAGTTTTTCCCCTTTTCGGGCCGATTCTTCAGTCGTGCGAGCATTTTTTGAATCGGGCCGAATTTCAGCTTGATCGTAGAGGGGGGGAGGAGGGGGGACTGGCTGGGCTCGAACCCCTGCTCTGGGTCCCTGTCACCTACCGTCGCTCGCCTGCCTCTGCCACCACAGTGAGCGGTCCCAGAGGGGACACGACGTACAGTATGAGCAGTCCGGTCTCGTCCGAGCGTCGCGCCGCACAGATCGTGAGCGGTGAACTTTTTAAACCCTGCGGTTCCGTCGCACAGTTTGAGATGTATATAAGTACCACGACTGAAAAACTCGTACAGTGTACGCCCGGCTTTAGTGGACTCCGGCTCTGATTTTAATTTGATTGACCAAGGTTTGGTCACCCGGTCTCGTATAGACCCCTTGCAACCACGTGACTCCGTTACCCAGAACCCCTTGCGTGGCGGCCATACTGGTTGGCACGCCATTTGACGAAATGACGAGTTCTCCAGGTATTTTTCTTCTTTAGATAACGTATCACAAGATCGTTTTAAGAGTAAGTTGATGGTTGATGGTATCAGATTGCCAGATCCACACAGCAAAAGCCTGAAGGGACGGAGCGAGTCTGAAATGCTGGCCAAGGGTTTCGTACTGCGACATACAGCTGCCTTAAAAACACGCAGGCCAGTACGGACAAGAGAGCACGAAAGCCCCTGAAACCACTGGACGGCTGCAATTATTTTATATCAGGAAAAAGGCTCCAGCAACGCCCGCGACGCCATGAGGGATTAAGAGGGTCAGAAAATGGATGGATGGATGTTCAGACATGTTTGTGTAACAGCACAAAGCAGAGAGGAAGACACGCCCGGTAGGTTAAAAAAACATCACTCACTACGGATTATTTAGGTGTTTTTGTCTTGTTAAAATGGGTGGGGGTGTCGGCGACATTGCAGCGTAAACACAGAAGTACTAGCGCCCATGAACGGGCGGAGGGGAGGTGGCGATCGCTACACTGACCGGAGAGCCGCCGCTGTCTGGAGCAGCAGGAAGCGGGTGCTGCTCTCTGGCCCGTGTAGCGATCGCTACACGGGCCGGAGAGCCGCCGCTGTCTGCTGCTTCAGACAGCGCCGGCTGTCTGAAGCTACACGGGCGGCTTCTCCGGCCCGTGTAGCTTCAGACAGCCGCCGCTGTCTGAAGCTACACGGGCCGGAGAAGCCGCCCGTGTAGCGGCGGCTGTCTGAAGCTACACGGGCGGCTTCTCCGGCGGGCCGGAGAAGCCGCTGTTGCTGCTTCAGACAGCGGCGGAGGGGAGGTAGCTATCGCTATCTGCGGCCCGTGTAGCGATAGCTACCTCCCCTCCGCCGCTATTTAAGTAGAACAATGACTAGAGCAGAATTAAGTTGTAATTTACCGGAGATGAAGTGTAGACTGCAAATTCTCTCGTAGAATGATGGCTCCCCCAGTCCATTGGGAGGGTCTGCCTGCGCTCTTTTCATTGAAAATATCCAATTCTTTCTTCTTTCCTCATCCTTCGGTAAACGACAGAAACGTACATCCAACAATTTGGAATGCCTCTGTGTGCTACCGGGAGCACAACAAGTCGTAGGCATTGTTTAGATTCCAAAAATAAACTAACTAAAAGTACGCTCTAAATCACCCGTTTTCTCATGTAGTAGACGGGCTGTCAGGCTAGCCTGCCCACCAAGATGGAGGCGCGCACCCCCGATCACGTGACTGTGACGTCAGATGCAAGGGGTCTATTGAGGCGATTCCTTTGTCTGCGCCCCTCCAGGTCTCCGCCATAGATGGGGAACGTTTAACTTTGATCACGCATCAGACTAAACCTCTGGAGGTCATTGTCTCTGGTAATCACAGAGAGCGGCTCTCCTTTTTCGTTTTCCCCGTTAAACATCCTCCGGTTGTTTTAGGGCTGGCATGGTTAACAATTCATAATCCGCATCTTAACTGGGCGGAGTTCGTTTAGAATTCTGGTCCCCTGTCTGCCATTCTCGCTGCAGTCTCCCATCCCTCTAATTCATCTCCTGAATTAAAGGACTCCATCAACCTTAGCCGTGTCCCTGAGCTTTACCATGATTCAGAGTAGGGCTGGACGATATAGAAAAAAAGCTTATTGATAAAAAAATGCATATTGATCGATATTGATAATTATTGAAAATATTTAAAACCATATTTTATATGCAGCTCTGCCTGGACATTTTATGATATTGCTAAATGATTTAATTTTAATAAAGAACACAAACACAGAATTCCAATTAAATCTTTATTTAACCAACTTTTTTAACCATAACAGAAGTTTTTTTTTTAAGAAAAATAACTTAAGAGACCTGAGTTATATTATTAAATAAAGACTTTATTATTAAATAAAGACCAAAATAAATATACCAAATAAATAAAATAGCCTACTTAGGTGGGATAGTACACTAGTTACTTGGGTTTCATAATTGAGAGGCTGACGCAGGCCCGAGGTTGTGGCGTGTAAGGACGCAGACTGCAGCTCATTTTTCACTGATTCCCGGCTCTCGTTGCACAATTTAGGGAGCGCTGTTAGAGAAAAACTTGCGTCCCGGAACTTTATATCGCGGACTTTATACCTCCCGGAGTGGCGAGTAATTGTTTAAAGCCAGGTTTATTTAACTGCAGACAACAGCAGCATGTCCGCGGTGTCGTGCGGGGCTGCTCAGCTCGCGCAGCAGCGCGTGCGGAGTGAGCGGCTGAGCGGCTTTCGTGATGAAACAAGTTTGTTGCGTTACCAGACTTTGTTTTTACCGGTTCCTTGCAAGTTTTACGGGGCTTTGTGACGGCGTGCCTGGGTCCGCGATTACGATTGGTTGCGAGGAAGTAGTGACTGTAGCATCAACTAATAAGATAAGGAAGGAAGGAAAACTGTTTCTATCGAACTTTTATCGACCCTATTTTTTCCTATCGCGCCACACGTCTATCGATCGATATATATTGTTATTGAATTATCGTCCAGCCCTAATTCAGAGGTTCTTAGGGTTCGCCAGCTTCTATAGACGTTTCATTAAAAACAACAGTCAGATGGCGTTCCCCCTGCATGCTTTGACCTCCCCTAAAGTTCCCTTTATTTGGAGCTCTGAGGCTGAGGGCTGGTTTTCTAAACTTAAGACCAGGTTCTCACAGGCCCCCATACTAATTCATCCCAGCTAAGCAATTCACCCTAGAGCAGGGGTGTCAAACATACGGCCCACGTGACCCCACGCTTTAATCATTATTATTAATTATTATTTTTTTATTGTATTATTTTCATTTATATTATTAATATTATCAATATTATTCTCCTTTTTTTATTATTAACATTCTTAATATTATTATCACTACTATCATTAATATTATTGTAATTATGTACAGCTATTTTGAATTATTTAATTCCGTTATGCATACCCAATCTTTTTATTAGTATTATTATGATTATTTAAAGTTATTTTGAATTATTTAATTCCGGTATACACAACTGATTTGACCGTCACTCTGAATACTTAAAGTTTCAAAATAAAGATTAAAAATAAATCTATGTAAACAATAAAACAGTTTAAACAGATAAACGTCTTGCCCATCCGGAATCTGCAAATAAAAAAACATTTTACACGCAAACTCTGTTCACTCAGCCAGAATCCTGCAATGGAACACTTGTCCTCTCAAAGTAATAACTGGTTAAGCTCAGTTACTGACTGCTCATCAGTGCAGCTTGTGTCTCTCCTCGCTTATATGTACACTGAGCAGAAGTCTTGAAGAGACAGAACAAAATCCGTCCATACACAGTTAAAAAAAAAGAAAAAGCACAATACTCACTTATTCGAAACGCCCAGCGCGGGAGAAAAACTGAAATGGAATCCTTCACTCGCCCCCTCTGACCGATAATTGATTAACCTCATACTTACCAGGGTTGATAAATGCTGCAAAGAACAAAATATGTCCATACACAGCCGGCCACTGTCTCACTGTCAGGTTCATAAATTGACTCGGTTAAAAACAATTCCTCATCTATGGAAGCGTCCCCGCGCGTGAGAAAGACTGTATCTGTCTCCATACACCGCGTCGGTCACTTTCTCACTGCCAGGTTCAGGAGTTGACCCGGTCAGGAACGAGTTAAAACAATACACGTGTGTGTGAAAGCCCCTAGGGCGGGAGAAAGATACAAAGACTGCTCGTCCGCGCAGATCCCTGAAATGTCATTCCCCTCTAAGCAGCAGTTGTTTAAACTCATGTACTCTCATTATATGTTCCTAATAATAAGTCCATACCCTCTCCCGCTCACTTTCTCGCTGTCAGGTTCATAAATTCACTCGGTCAGCAACCGGTTAAAAACAATATCCCATGTATTGCGACAGGAAACACAAGGGACAAGATCTGGCATTGTCTGAATCCCTCAACACAGAAACGGTCTCTGTCTCTCGTTATTAAGCTTACTATTCATAAAGAGCTGATACCTTGTCATAAAAAATCGACCGGATGCTGTATTTCACGACTTTACTCATCCTAAAAAAAAAAACGATCTCACGGACAAACACAATGCCTGTATTATCAATAATGTATATATAAGGCCCTCTTCCCTCCTAACTGAATGCATTCACGGTGACTCCCCGAAACATGTCACAAGCGTCTTCTGCTTCGGTCCTCACTAACGCTCACATCCACGCCGCGGGTCAAAACGCAGGCCCCAACCTACAACATGGGATACGCTTCTTTGGTAAGTTATCTTTTTTAATCAATATATCCTAACCCTCTGTCAGAGTTCTGTTTAGGAGATATGTTGAATACACGTTGGGGGGAATCCTCTCTATGACGTCTTAGGAATCCCCATTATGCTTTCTGCAGTGTAACAATATAAGTTTAATTATTTTTCAGACCTCACAGGTGTGGAGCGAGAAAATTTTGTTTTAACACCGTTGAACTACGGTAGGATTTACTTTCATTTTAATATATCCGTTTAAAGATACTAATACGTTGTTTTAACCATTTTTTTTTTATTCTTTTCGGGTTTTTTTTGAAGGGAACGCTCTATAAGGTGATGAAACACTGAGCAAAAACCTAGCAATATAATCCTTGTAATGGATAGCTTATGAAAAATAAGTGGTTTGTGTGTTCTTTCTGTGGGGTTCCTTGTTTGGTTCCTTAGATAATGAAGGAGTCCTCAGAAGAACTTGAAGTGAAGCACACCTCCCTCAGTCGGGGCAAAGTTACAGCCTCCTCTACAACCTAATTGATGGTAAAATATTTACTAGTGTTTATTGGAGTAATAATTTTTTTTTAAAACAATTATTTTATTCTTGTGGTTTTGCCCCCAACAAACAGCAAGCAGTCTAACCCAGACAGAAGGCTACAAAGAGATGTGCAATAAGGAAAAGTATCCCTCTTCAGCACACTGTGACAAGGACAAAGACATTTACATGTGAAATGTTTGTCTCCCCCTTATTATAACTTTTTCATGCATTGTTACCATCAAGGCTCAGTATAAAATTAAGCATTGTAAAAATGAAAAATTATTGAACTTTTTGGTGCTTACTGCTTTTTCTTGTTCTTTCTTCATTCAATTTTGCACAAATATCCTATTTCTCAATAAACTATACATTTAAAGGGTGGCTCAAGATTTTGGAAGTGGGTTTCTGTTATTACAAGTTAGTCTCTGGCCTGCAGTATCAGCCAAATAAACTGTATTTGTAAAGCACTTTTCAGTTCTGCCTCACATAGGTTAAAAAATAACTAAACTGAGAGAAAAAGTTATGTAGATGAATTAAAGTAATTTATGACATTTGTGGAGTTTAATGAAGAAACTGCATTAAACATGAAAACTTAACACGAGCAATCATCATGGAAAAGCTAAATGTTTAAACAGGGTCTGCTGTAAATGTCACAATTGAAAAGACATAATACAAGATGCTAATAAAAAATGTATGTCTAATGATGTGTTAGTTGATTATGTCAACTTTCCATGAAGTTGAACTTATCTGCTGCAGGTAAGATATCAGGGGCTTCTCATTTTACCTCACTGTTGATTAATATAACACTTCACATACTAAAACACAGTTTTCTTTTTTAACAGAATCAAATATTATCTCTTTCTGAATTTTTACAACATTTTTGAGTAAAATGTTTAACCTTGGCTGAACAGAAGATGGGTCTTATTATCGATATGTCCATAAATTCTAAAACATGCCAACCAGCTTCTTGGGAGTCAGGGTAGGAAAAAAAAGCCTATTCTGTGCAACCATCGCAAACTGAAAACCTAACTGTTCTGGGACTTAGACTGGAACTGTGTGCTTTGGTCAGAAGAGACTAAGCTTTAGCTTGTTGGAAACAAGCACTGCAGCAGGGTTTGGGGTCAAACAATGCGGTTGTGGTTGTAACATGACAAAATGTGAAAAACTTCCAGAGGTTTTGAATACTATCTTATTTATTAATAAATTAAATCTACCTGTGTATCGTTTTGTTTCTTTGTTGTTTTTTTTTGTTGTTTTTTTTTTTGAGCCAAGGATTTCGGCATATCTGTTTCAGAGATTGGTTTCTAAATCTGGCTTACTGAATAAAACATAGAAAGTCCACTATTACCATCCTTAAAGCAAACAGTCGGCTTCACCATGATAGCACGTTAAAATTCATTGCGTTTAAATAAAAATAAACAAAAGTAAATTGTAACAATATGGTTCTAATTCATCAGATCTTGACTAATTTAACCTTTTTACTAGGTTTCTAAACATTGAATGCTTTTGCTCAGGATTCCAAAGTGTGTATAACCAATAAATCAGTTTTTCTCACTAATCTCTAATTTTGTATCTTAAATGCAGTAACAATGTAAGAAAAACACTCTAGTTTTTTTTTTTATGAAATATTTCTTCAAAGGAGCAGCTAAAATGTTATTTCTTATTATTCTTCTGATAATTTAATTCTCACGCTATTACACCCCAAAAGTTTTTTTTAATATCTCACCTTTTATTTATATATTTTGGTAAACCCATAGTCTCTTACAGACGTTCAATTATTTTTGGATCCTCTAAAGAATCGTCAAGGTCTTTTCTTAGCTAATAGCATTAACTGAGTAGGTCAGTAATACGGGGCTGCTAAGAGTAAAATGGATTTAACTATAGGATGTAAGAGTGTATAGACATTTTTAGATGATACTCTTCCACTTCATATTTTTATTTTTGGGTCTCATGTTTAGCTTCATTTCTATATGTTATGCTGCTACTGCTCGATAATTGCCCAATTCTCGGATGAATAAAGTACATCATGTGTTATTTCATGAGTTTGTCCAAATGAATTGATGCTCTGTGAAAACAGGGCTTTCGCTGTATAATGAAAATGTATTATCGGCACACCATCACTTTGTTCCTGGTGTACTTTTAATACACGTAACTGCCGTATGCATGTATCAGTTAAATATCAGCTAACGTTCTTACAGTGTGAAAGACTTCAATTTTAAATACATTAGTGATGAAACTATATAAAAATGATTTCAGTGTAGTCTGAAAAGTTATTTGAGTAATTTAATTAAAAGTTTTATAATGTATTGATTACATTTTTATGTAAAATGTCACAAAGCAAAGGCTATATGATAAGAAACACTGCACAAAAAGATGCGTAATTTTTTTGTCACTGTTGTTAAATCTGACTATACCAGATATTCTTTTGATTATTTGACTCCATTCTGATTTCAGTTTCAAATGAACAATCCTTTATAATTTCAGCACATAGTCTCTTGCAACTAGGTTCTCCAAATGCAAACCGTTAATGCTATAAAATAATAACTTGGGTGACATTCGTAAACGGGGCTCGTAAACAACTCAGCAGGTTTTTAACCACTGAAATTAGACCACTTATAAACTTCATACTATCCATCCTCTTTACCCGACACAGATTCAAAGTCCATCCATTTTCTGACCCGTTTAATCCCTCATGGGGTGGCGGGGGTTGCTGGTGCCTATCTCCAGCATTCACTGGGCAAGAGGCGGGGTTCACCCTGGACAGGTCGGCAGTCTGTCGCAGGGCAACACAGAGACAGACAGGACAAACAACCATTCACGCACAAGGAGAATTTAGAGAGGCTAATTAACCTAACAGTCATGTTTTTGGACTGTGGGAGGAAGCCGGAGTAGATTCAAAGTCTGATAAGCAATAAAATATTTTTCTGCAAGAGTACCCTAAAGGAGTAATAACCGGTGGGCTTTTATAGCATATATGCCATAAAGTGACACACACACACACCCTGACCTATTTGATACCTTAGCCCATAGCCCAGAAAAAAGTGAGTGCCTCATTTTACATTCAAGTCCTCACTTTACTAGTAAAATTAGCAAAATGATTTGTCGCTCAGCTGCAAGTACAGGGAGGCTAAAGTTACTATCCATATTCGTATTGTATGTTGGGTTCTTACAACTACAAAATACAACTTTAGAAAGAAAAAAAAAGACTCAGGTTTTCATTTGATATTTTTCCATAAATCGACATACGATACAATTTTACTAACACTATCAATCTGGCTGAAGCCCTACATGAACGTAGGCCGGCTGAGGCCTATTCATTTGTTGTCATTAAGCGTGAACTGCACTGATTTTTCCTCAATCCGGCACTGCTCTGTCAAGACGGTGAATAATCAACAGTCGTGGGGGATTGTGATCCCTTTCATCCGTACTTCAGACAATAAACGCTGAAAATATGCTAACTTTACAGGTGAAAATCTCTTAAAAAGTCAGAAGATTGCTACCGTTGGCATATCTGTGGTGAAGCTCAAAGTGGACGTTCAAGCTTCATTTGATTAAACATTTACGCCAAAGATTTGTAGATTTTATCAAAGCGGTTGAATGCAAAGTCTATAAAACAGCGGCATTCACAGAGGGTTGCTGGGTCTAGTTGTGTTTGTAAACTAGATGAAAACTAAGAGAAACTTCCATCCTCCACAAAACTCCTCCTTAAGTTCAGGGTTCATCCTTAAAACTCTGCCTTCCTACCAGGGGTCCGTTTCTACCCACTTTTAGCCATTTTGCCCCGGATCCTGCAGCGGAGATGTAGCTTTAGGGGTTTTACAACACTGGTTTAGCTGTTAGGGAGTCTGGTGTTCTGCGGTTGCCTTTGATTTCACAACAAAATCCAACAATTTTGTGTTTGTCAGCAGTTTTGTCGAGTAAAAGAATAGACAATTTTGTCGAGTAAAAGAATTACTGCCATCATTCAACAAGAAAAAGCCACTTCCAAACCGGCTGATTTGACCTAAGCTCCCTCCAACTAAATATGACCCAGGATAGAAAGCCCCAGCCTTCTCTAGTACATAAAAGCAAGACCTCAAATCTGAATTCACAACAAGCAGCAACGGAAACACATTTTGTGTTTTTGTATAAAGTAATGTAAGTATTTCACTCTTTTTTTCAAAGCCAACGTAACTGGACACAACTTGACTGAAGAAATGCACACAGAAGCGTGGGCAAATAGGAAAATATTGTATATATTGCATTTTACAATACCATAACTCTTATTTTAAGTATTTTACCTTGCAAACAGTTATATGTATAGAGCACAATACGTGTTGAGCATGTGCTGCTGTGCAGGTTGGTGTAGGTGATAACATCTGAGCTTCATCTGAAATTATTAAAAAACTAACTTTGAGTTAACGCCGGTCATCTGTGTCACAGAGCAGAGTCTGAGTGAGATTTGTTGCTAATTTGTATTTTACGAGGAATTTGCTTTGGCAATACAGCGAGCAAAAGTAGAAGTAGTGTGAACAATACAAAACGAATCAAAGCTGTATAAGAATAGGCAAGAACACCTATTTGCAGAGGGAGAAATGGTCGATGTTTACACACTCATTATTCCGAGTTTGTGTTGCATTGCAAAAGATTGAGATAGTTGGGATTCAAGACAGAGAAAGGTAGAAAAAAACTATGTGGAAAAGCTGCCACCACCATGTTTCACAGCGGGCATGGTGCATACAGGATGCGGTGTTAGTTTTCCAGCCCACCAGTATTTTCAGTGTTAGTCTGATCTGGCCAGTGTCACACTTTAAATGGGACTAAAGACTCTTTCAATATATAATATGTCATAAAGGTCGGATTTGCAGTGTAGGAAGTGCCCGGGAAACCACCAAATAAAGGCCCCTTAAAGGCGTCTGCATCAGACATTTAAATTACCCCAGTTGACTCCTCTCCTCTATCTGTAAAAATCAGACATTTGACTTCTGAGTAAAGATGAAGGTAGCATAGGTCTGGTATTACTAAGGCCACAAGCACTTATGTGCAAATGAAGGATAAGCTTACTCTGCCATCTCATATCTTTTACAGTGTTATTTCTAAAGGCAGATAACCCTGAAAAATCACCTCTGGATTTTTATTTTGCGATTGTCTCAAAAAGAATTTACAAATTGAAAGGTTTAAGAGGCAAAGGCAATTTGGATAAGCAAGAACCATATATAAATAGAAATGTAGAATGGATGCAAAGGCATTCGTACTACTTGAACTGTTTTGCATTTTGTCAAATTATGATTACAAATGTCAGTGTATTTCATTGGTATTTTATGACATTGACTCGTACAAAGTAGTGCATAATTGTAATGTGGATAGAAAAGAATCTGTGGTTTAAAAAGTGGTTTTCAAATGCAAATCTGAAAAGTGTGGACTGCATTTGTATTCAGGGCCTGATATTCCAAGATAAAAAAGAAATGGCTAAATTCTAGTCAACACAAAGCTTATTGTTCAATTGAAATTGGACAGAGAGGGGCATACCCTTACCAGGACATGGTCGTCAGCCTAAACTGACGGGCTATCACTCGGAGAAACATCTCCTTCTTTAAATTTATTTTTCAGAACTACCTTGAATGTAGTTAATCACCGGGAATGCAAAAAATTAAGGCAAATTAAAACTTTAACAAAGAAAGAACCAAAATACCAAGCAAAATGTCTCCCAAGGAGCACAATGTGTCTCATTGATACATAGGTTGATACATCTTATTTCAGACTTTTGTTTTCTTTCTGATCCCTTTGGCAATCCAAATTCAGTTATTAATGCTTTTAAATATATACAATGTTCCAAATCTCTACTTTTTAAAAGTGACTTAACTTCTAGTGTCTCTCTACCCCTGGAATTCAGCATCGACAACAGTGTCCAAAACAAGATTAGAATTACAATTTTAACCAGTGTTGTATAGTAACGAAGTAAAAATACTTCACTACTGTACTTAAGTATATTTTGGAGAACTTTATACTTTTCTCGGGTATAAAATTTTTTGATAACTTTTACCTCACTATATTTCTGAACTTAATTGCATACTTTTACTCCAATACATTTTCAGTGTTTGGTTTAGTTACTCGTTACAAAAAGAGAGAGAGAGAGAGAGAGAGAGAGAGAGAGAGAGAGAGAGAGAGAGAGAGAGAGAGAGACTCAAGCACGCAAGTGTTTTGACCCCACCTACTGATTGACTGCGACAAAGTCGGGACTTGCCTGGTCTTGTTCATCAACACCAACAGGATAAGAAGCTGGTTCAGTGGTAGGGCAGGTTAAATATAGGTAAAGCATCTAATAGCAGAGAGTTTTCTTAACTAAATGATAACCTGCAGGTGTATCTATTAGCAGGTTTACCACTTCCTGTAGGTTGGCTGGACCTGGTTTATCAATTAACCATGTTGTTAGTATACACCCCCTGGTCTAAATTTTACCTGCACTTGGTTGTGTACAATTTTAAAGTATATAGCACTGACCTTACTTGAAGAAAGTTTAGACAGTTTTCTGTCTAAACTTGGTCTAAATTTCTCCTGCACTTGGCTGTTTATATTATTTCAAGTGAATTTGACTTTTAAAATTTACCAAAAATGTCATTCAAACTGCATTTGCTTTGTTTTACTTCTTACTTTTTATTACATTACTTGAGTACATCTATTTTTACAGTAATTATCATACGCAAGACATTTCAGATACTTTAAGACTTTAACTCAAGTAACATTTCAGTCAGTGAGTTGGACTTTTACCAAAGTCATATTTTGGAGAGGTACCTATACTTTTACTCGGAGTTCTGACTGATTAGTGCCCAACAGGTGTGACAGATTGCTGAGGGAGTGGAGGGTGAGCTTCTTCTTTTTTTTTTTACTGGCGTCTTGCAGCCAAATAATGCATTATCCCAACCTACTTGATCTTTAGTTACTTTTCCTTAAATCCTTAGGTTTAGTCCAGTTTGTTGTAGATAAGATGACATGATCCTAAGCACCTTCATTCCGGATTTATTTGAGAGGATATTTGTAATGTTCAGTTGTTTGATTCCTTCTTGTTCCAGTCCTTAGATCCATTCTTTGATTTGAGTATTTAATACACTCAAACAGCACATGTTCCACAGTTTCTGGAATGCTGTAACTATGGATGCTTCCCGATAATATGTAGTGAGCCTCGTGTGGCCTAATCTAATTCTGCTAAACATCCCCTGTTCTCTCCTGCTCTTCCCCAGAGGCTCTTCTTCCCCCACTTTTTGCTGTATCTTATATAAATGTCTTCCTTTATTTCCATTATCCCATAATTTTTGCCGTTGTACCTTAATTTTGCTACGTATGTAGGATCGTATGTAGGACCTTATTTATCGTCAACCCCTTCTTAGCAACAGAATCTGCCATCTCATTCCCTTGAATGCCACTATGTGCTGGAATCCATAAAAACTGAACATCAATCCCCAGACTATGTACTCGGTATAATGATAAACTTTCTAACATAATATCCTCCCTACATTTAGATGAGACTAGCCAATGCTGCGCTTGAATCTGAACATATTCTCATGGGTTTGACTTCCTCTATCCATTGTAATGCTAACATGATTGCCATCAGTTAATCTTTTAAACAGCTTAAATTTTAATTCAGGAATGTCAAAAGCACAGCTTGTTTTTCCATTGTCTGGATTTTTTTACCTATCCGTGAATACATGTACATAATACCCATATCTCTCATGTATCAAAGTGTTCACATAAGCTTGTATACTTAACATGCTATTGCTTGAACTAATCTTTTTTAACAAAGAAAGATCAACACTAGGTTGAGGTAGTAACCATGATGGTATAGCCGGCATTAAGGTAGTTAGACTAACGGCCCAATTATTGATTCCTAACTCCTCTATTATCTGAATAATTCCCTTACTAAATACCTCCTTTTTAATTTTACCACTTTCCCAACTTTCAATTAGTATTCTTTTTGTAAGATGTGTTTCTTTTTTGACTTTGTAAATTACCGCAATAATTTGCCCTCAAAGACTTAATGGCAAAAACCTCCACCTGAAGCGTCGATATTGGAGTTGATTTTACTAACCCTAACCCTTATGTCCAACCTTTTTAAAGATGAACTAGCGGCTGAATCAAAAACAATACCACCGTAATCTAGAACTGATCTAACTAATGCAATATATAAATTTTTCAACGCCATACAATCAGCTCCCCATACACTTCCTGTTAAACACCTCATAATATTCAATACTTTCTTAGTATTGAATAGTTTCCATGTAAGCAAACTATCAAACCCCAAGAATTTAAAAACTTTTACCCTTTCTAATCTTTGTTTATACAATTTCAGACAAATTTGACTTTCTCGTGAAAACATTGAGATTTCTCAACAGATAACTCAAATCCCTTATTTCAAAAACCAATCTTCCACCACATCAATAGCATCCTGAACTTTCTTTACAACATATTCCTTCCTCTTTTCCAAATTGCCCCGTGATCTGCAACAAGTGATTTTCCTATGTCAGGTTTATCATAATAGAAAATAGTACTGGACTAACTCCCTTGAGGGGTGCCGTTTTCAACTAAAAATGAATCAGAACTACAATTACCTGCACAAACCTGGAGGGTAAACTGAGTGAGAGGAGGAACTGAAAAAAACAGGAAAAAAGCCGGACCAAAAACTAAACCATGACAGTTTCTACCAAGTTTCATTTTAGAAAAGAAATATACCGTTGCAAAAGTTCTTCAACTTTTAACATGTTTTTACTTCCTTGAGTATTTGCTTGACTGGTTTTATCTTATGAACTACTAACAAAATTACCATAATTTGCATAAAAAGTAGTCAGTATTAGAAAAAAAGATATGTAGTGTTTTCAGACGTCAAGTAATGAAAGGAAAATAAGCCTATATTAAATTTTTATTAACTAATGTTTTGCAACAGGAAGACTTTTGAAATCAATATCAAAAACACAGTTGTCATGTTCTCCACCCCACTTTCACATCTCTCTGGTAAAAGAGAAGTTGTGCTTCAATTAATATCTGCTACCCTTATGTGCTTGTGGGATGGGATAGCACATGTAGAGATGCTGATTTTAAGACTTTGCACCAGTCTCTTAACAGATTTCCAGATCTGCTTATATCAAGTTATTTTTTTCTTTTAAATAAACACCCATTCAAACTTAATTGAAGTTTTCACTAGATATCATGTTGTGCAAAACAATATTCCCTTAAGTCATTCTGGTCTTTGTAGAGTAACGCTGGAAGTGGAACGATGGAGTTGGGATTTTTAGAATTTTTAGAGATAAGCACTCTAGGAAGACAATAGAAAAATGAGCTGCAGATAAAAGCTGTTATTAATTAATTTATTTTACTGGGTTTTACATAGGTGCATTCCGGCTTCTTTTGGTAACTCTGCTGAGTGAGACGGAGAACAGGCGCAAGGAGAGAAGCGCGGCTGAGGAGATGTGTTGTGATTATAATACCTGCGGATGTTATCTTAGTTGTTCACACCGCCTCCACGGGATTGCCTTGTAGGCAACGGCCCAAGGCAGGAGTGCCTAAGCTATTTCTAGGGGCCATTTGAAAAGAATTTCTCTTCAACCTCAATTCAAGAATGGCACAAATTTAGCTCAAAACTCAAAACTAGAGGTAGATGGACACAGATTACGTACAGCTCAGTTTTCTTGTATAGCGGGTAAAACTGAAACAGTTCTACCTGCAAATACAATTTTGAGTAATTTCCGCTTCACCTTTTGCCTGGTGGGGCGAAAAAGTTTAGACACCACCAATCTAAGGTCGGTAATTCGGAAAGCCGCTTAACATATAACAAAAACATGGTGCTCCTGGCCATTTGGAGTTTCAAAACACTGTTACATTAACAAGAATGAGTGGTGCCATGTTAGTTCCCACTTGATGGCTGTAACAGATTTTTTTTTTCTAGTTGCAAGAAAAGTGTAGAAGGAATGCGGTTGGGTTTTATATATTTTTTATTAACATTCATTTATTATATCACATTGTAGAAAACAATCATTTCATATATCACAAGCTAGTTGTAGAAAACAATCATTTCATATATCACAGACTCAATGTAAAAAACAATAATTTCATATTTAGAGAAAGACATTATTTTAATACAATGTCATAAACTAATTGTAGAAAACACTCATTTAATATATGACAAACTCAATGTAAAAAAACACTCATTTAATATATCACAAGCTAATTGTAGAAAACACAACTTTAATATATATTTAGAGAAAGATATGAGAAAACATGCATGCACTGGTTTCAAGACCCCTGCCAGTACTGCGTGATGGCTTCAAGTTGATCTTGTCATTCAGGGCTTTCTTCAACCATCTGAGAAGATCCTATTTGTTGAATCTGTGTCAGTCTCGTTCAAGCGGGTCAACTCCCGCATGCAGCGTTTAGTGGCGGGTGAATCCATGATTCCATCCTCGGTTTCCTGATGAGCCCGCTTGCAGCGTTTAGCAGCGGGTGAATCCTTGATTGTGTCGTGGGTTTCTAGATTCACAACGGGGTATGTCACGTACGAGTCTTTGGGGCCTGCGTCGTACGTATCTTCAGGGTTTAGTTTGCGGAGCAGGACGAGTCTCAGAACAGCCCAATCGTTTGACGTTAGCATGCACAAGGAGTGGATAGGTTGCAGCTTGTCGGTTTCTTGATCCAGCTGATACAGACACATTTCGCCGGTTTCGTACTTGAAGAGGTATCCCCATTTACCGCGAGCTCCATAGGGTTCCAAAGACCATTCTTCTTGCAGAGGTAGGGTCGGAGGCATCTGAGTTCTGCATAGAGACAGCATTACCTTGCGAGGGGTCTGCTGAGCTTGCCTATCACCGTCCTGATAGTTGTAGGTCGTGACGGGTGTGTCGGAAATGATAGGTTCAAGCTTGCTTGTTTCGAACGCCATGTTGAAAAGGAGTCAATCACTATCCATGCTTGAGAAAGGGACCTTATATTATGAGAGAGGCAACTGGGGGCGGGGTGAAGGACGGGTGGGTGTGAACTCCAGGGGTGGGGGAGGGGTCCGGAAATGGGGGTCAAGTGGAGGTCAAATTAAAAGGGGTGGGGTTTGATAAGCTTTGATAAGGGTCATTCCGGAAGTGGGGGAGGGGCCGGAAGTGGGGGAGGGGCTGGAAGTGGGGGAGGGGGGTCACCTAAAGGTCAATTAAAAGGGGCGGGGTTTGATATGGTTTGATAAGGGTCATTCCGAAAGTGGGGGAGGGGCCGGAAGTGGGGGAGGGGGGGGTCACCTAAAGGTCAATTAAAAGGGGCGGGGTTTGATATGGTTTGATAAGGGTCATTCCGAAAGTGGGGGAGGGGCCAGACGTGGGGGAGGGGGGGTCAACTAAAGGTCAATTAAAAGGGGCGTGGTTTAATATGGTTTGATAAGGGTCATTAATCACCCGTTGATTAAAAAGTGACAGAACATATACCCATATGTCTCTGACGTGGGAGACCGTTAGCTGTTAGCTATTAAGCTAGCATTAGAGAAGTGGCGACACTGGCTGGAGGGTTCGAGCAGCCCATTGTCATCTGGACTGACCACAAGAACCTTGCTTAAGCCCCCCCATCAAGCCCGCTGGTCACTCCTCTTCTCCAGATACAACCTTTCCATAACTTTCACCCTCGCTCTAGAAACGTAAAACCTGACGCCCTTTCTCGAGAGTTTGCACCTCAAGAACAGGAGAAGGAACCTGCGCCCATTCTACCGCCCACGTGCACCTTTGGGGCTCTCCGTTGGAACCTGGAGGGTCGTATCAGCCAAGCTTTACTGTTAGATCCGGATCCTGGCATCGGCCCCGCTGAGTTAATGTATGTCCCTAAGTCTGTCCGTTCTGATGTACTGCGTTGGTGCCACGACTCAAAGTTCTCGGCTCACCCTGGAATATATAGGACTCAGTCCCAGGTGTCCCGTCGGTTTTGGTGGCCGTCCTGGACCAAGGACGTATGTGAATATGTTCGTGCCTGCCCCATCTGCTCTCAGAATAAACCATCCAATCAGCCTCCCTGCAGTCTGCTTAATCCACTTCCTATTCCGAAACGCCCCTGGTCCCACATCGCATTGAATTTTGTCACTGGATTCCCATCATCTCAAGGTATGACCACCATATTGACTGTTGTTGACCAGTTCTCCAAGTCATGCCATCTCATTCCTATACGTAAACTGCCTAACGCCCTGCAAACTGCCCAACTGCTCATTAAGCACATATTCAAACTCCATGGTATCCCAGTTGACATCCTGTCTGACCGGGGTCCCCAGTTTATCTCCCAGGTCTGGTGGCACTTTTGTTCTGCTCTCAGTGCCCGGTACACCCTCACCTCCGGCTACCACCCTCAGACCAAGAGCCAGACAGAAAGGATAAACCAACAACTGGAAACCACTGTTCGCTGCCTGACTTCCTCGTCACCCTCCGATTGGAACAAGTTTTTGCCTTGGGTTGAGTACACTCTTAATTATCACGTTTCATCTGCTACAGGACATTCCCCTTTTGAAATCGCACTAGGATATCAACCTCCTCTTCTACCCGCCGATGAACTCCATATACCGGTCTTGTCAGTAAACTAATACATCACCCGGTGCCAGGACCACGCCCGCCGACAGGGGGGGACAAACTGGTCAGTTGTCCTGGGCCCCGGACAGAGGGGGGCCCAAAACTGACACTATGACTGACCAATAAAATGGTCAGTCAGCGTGCAGCTTCATCCAAAGTCTCCCCGTGTGTCTCACGGCACGTTGCTGCTCCCCCTCCCCTCTCGTACATGGCTCAGCAGCGCCAGCCAATCAGCACACAGGCTCAGCCTGGCCCGCCCACTCAGCTCTCTGGTGTCTCTCACAAACAACTGCGCTACGCTGCTCTAACCCGGAGAGAGAGAGAAAACAGGAGCGGTAAATTTTAATATTTTAATACCGTAAATGAAATTAAGCTGTACGTTTTGTAAAAAGCCAGTTAAATTCAGTGGAAACACAACAATTTTATATAAGCATGTGAAAAACCATGAGCAAGAAAACATCGAGCCACAGAAACGGAGAGAGGAAACTTCTCTCATTGCCTCGACAGACCCACAGACTGACGTCACTGACTGAGGCGTTTCAGTCCTCCAGAAAACATCCAAGTAGGTCAGAGTGGCATTCTTCAGCAGCAGTTCATGTTAACTTTTAAAGTAGATATTATCTATCATATGTTACTGGAGCCCACACAGAAAGGGTAGTTAAGACATTGAAAGAAGCCAGTACATATATCCTATTAAAAAGTGTTATTTAAGATAAGATAACATTAGCTAACCCTTTATTTATCCCACGACGGGGAAAATTATTAAAGCAACAGGCAGGTGCACACAACACAGAGAAAATTACATAAGGTTGAAAGATATAAGAGGTGGATTAGGGAAAAAAAACACTATTAACATATTAACATATTATTATTATTATTATTATTATTATTATTATTATTATTATTATTATTTAATTGTAATAATAAAGTAAAAATCACAAAACCTGAAAGGTCAACAGTTTCATGATACATCAAGCTTAGGGACTGGCTAATATACAGCAGGTCAAAAAAGGCCATATTTTGGCTGCAGTGCTTGCTGTTCTCTTATGCAGCAAAGATCAACTAGTGCACTAAATTCAATAGATGGGTTGAAAATATTCAGTATAAAATACAGAGATTTCCAGGGCATGAAGTACAGTTGACTTTTAGTGTGTGTGTGTGTGTGTGTGTGGTGGCGGCAGGTGTAGAGGGGGGGGGCCCAAAAAGACTGCGTTGTTCCGGGCCCAAGCAAAGCTGTCAGCAGGCCTGGCCAGGACACTTGGAGATCCACCGTCACCGCCCTTACTTGCACTGCAGAGCAGAACAAGAGGTTCGCCGACCAGCACCGAGTTCCAGCCCCCCAGTATCGCACCGGTCAGAAGGTCTGGTTATCCTCCAGAGACGTCTTGACGAACCCGACAGCTAGGAAACTCGCCCCCCGCTTCACTGGACCCTATGAAATTGAAAGGGTCATTAGTCCCATGTCCGTCCGTCTGCGCCTGCCTCCACATTCCCGAGTCCATCCCACTTTTCATGTCTCCCAAATAAAACCGTTCATTGACGGTGAACTTTGATCCCAGTTATGATTTCACGTACGTCGTCGCCATCTTTCTCAGGTAATCCAGTAATCCTCAAGTTCCAACATCTCTTATATCATGCATGGTAGTCACAGGAGATTCTGAGCATAGTATTTTCTGTCTTAAGACGGTTGACTGTTTTGATACTTTCTTGTTTACATCAATAACTACTGTATTAGTCTCAATACTTCTCTCATTGCTCTTCAAAATTTTAGTCCGATTGTCCTTCTTTGTGTTAAGTTCACCTAATGAAGAATGGCATTAGCAGCGTCCTCCTTACATTTGAACTCTTGAAGCTTGATTTTTTTCTTACTTCTGTTCTTAATAGGCATGTGGTCACAGTAAACCCTCATATGACTGGTTGCAGTCGTGGTCTGGCATGTTAGCATATATATGTTGACTACCTGACGGCGGAAAAAGGAAAATGAAGGGTGGAATAGTTTGTAGAAAAAGCTAAACTAAGAACAAAAAGCTCTTATGTTATTTTAAAGCGGGGCTAACACATGGACAATGGATTAAATCATGGCTTAATAATAATTGTTTGCCAGAGCCTGCAAAAAGCATGCCTGACAACTATTTTAGGACCATCGCGAGCAGCTTCACCGCCACCGCTGCTAAGACATTTGAAATTTCCTCTATTTTCTTAACCTCACTGTCTTCCACTTGTTGAGACTGGATGAGGTGGAGTCAAGTGATTACAGACTGTACAGGTAGTACAGTGTCTTAAAGGGACACATGTGACACATTGAAACTTGAATTAATAAAGACAGTTGTACTGACATAAAATATAAACTCATGGTTACAAAGGTCATTAAAATAATTGTTAAAATTCATGCAAGATTAAAAAATAAGCTTTATTGATCTCACATTGGAGAAATTCACTTGTCACACATCGGCTTAGTGATCAAAAGAAGGTGCCAAAAGGAGGAAAAGGTGCATAAGGTATAGACAGTGGGTCCACATATATATACAGTGTATCAAAGAAAAAATAGAATAAAGAATAAAAATACAAAGGAAATAAAGCAGAGATTTGAGATTACTATGTTCATTCAGGGTGGCTTATATACAAATACAAATACAAAATGTGCATTAAGGTGGTACCAGGTAAGGAACAACAGTGAGGTAGTGAGATAACTATACAGGTGAAGTTGCTTATTTAACAGGGTTATTGCACAGGGTATTGGATAGTAATAGCACTCTAGTAATTGCATGGTTATTACAGTTATAGTGCAGCATTGTATAATCTGATAGCAGCTCCTTTTTACAGACAGGATGTCTAAGTCTGTCACTAAAGGAGCTTCTCAGCTCATCTACAGTCTGGTGCAGGGGGTGAAAGGTGTTGTCCATCATGGATGTAAGCTTGGACAACACCCTCCTCTCAGCCACTTCCTCCACAGAGTCCAGAGTGCAGCCCAGGACAGAAGTGACCTTCCTCACCAGCTTATTCAGCCTCTTTCTGTCCCGCTCTGCGCAGCCAGGAGCCCAGCAGACGACAGCGTAGAGGAGGGCTGAGGCTGAAAACTGTGTTCCTGTCTGCTTTTGAGATGTCCTGTTCTCCAGGAGCAGAAGATAACAAAGAGCTTCCATCCCCTTTTGCCAACATTTGCACTGTAGTTTGTGACCACAACTATTTACCAAACTGATTTGGTGGTCTTGTGGACAATGCCCAAGTGTACATCTGGGAGTTTGTTGTTTGCCAAATTCTTAAAAAGCTGTCCTGTTAGGTGTGCCGTGGTAGTTTGGTGGCTGATGCTGAACCTGCATTGTTTGATCAGGGCTATCACCTGCTCACTCTAAAAAACAAAGAGGGGTTGATGATTCTTTCTGAAGGCACTGTAAAGGTAGTGAGATCAACTGAGCACCTTGCTTGCCAGATAATGTCAGGACACACTGTCAAGGTGGCCTTCTGTCAGTATGTCTGTGCCCAGATAGGTTCTGAAGATGTGTTTCTTCTTTCTTCATTTTGGGATTTACAATAACCATTTTGTGCTAATTTCACTTGTGTCTGCCTTCTATAAATTAAGGCTACACCATGTTGCCAAACTGGACATGCTAAAGTTGCAGAGTGGCAACAAAGCTGTGCAAGACCATTCAATTTCAAGGTTTTTAGCTTTCAGATACATGTACACACTGTTATTGTTTCGCTATATACATAAATGTGTTGATCAATGTTAGATAGAAAGCTATAGATGGAGACTATACATACTTGTAAAGAAATATACATAGAGATTATATATATATATATATATATATATATATATATATATATATATATATATATATCTAGATAGATAGATAGATAGATAGATAGATAGATAGATATAAAATCAGTTAAATCTAAACATTTGTGGTCTTTATTTTACAAAAACATGTCACATGTGAACTTTTTAAGATCTGGTATAGACACAGATTAGGAGCAGGTTTTTTGTGGGGAAACTACAGGGATAAAATTACTAAATTGAGAAAAAAAAGTTATAGGTGAATAAAGTAAAAATATAATGCGAACACTTGTGGTAATATTGTGAGAATAAAGTGGTATTCTTCTGTTCTTGTTAACAGACTCGTCACTTCTCGCCTAGACTATTGCAATTCTCTCCTCCTCTGTGTCACTCACAAATTCCTACATAAACTCTAGCTAGTCCAGAATTCAGCTGCCCGCATAATCACAATGACCCCTCCATCCACCAGTGTTTTACAACAGCTCCACTGGCTCCCAATTTAATTTTGAATTCTGTTTAAAATCCTCCTCTTATCTTTTAAGTCCATTCAAAGCCTCTCCTCTCCCTACCTTGCTAATCCCTCCTGCACTCTCCTATCCACACGACTCACCGCCGTCTCACCACCATGGGGAGCAGAGCATTCAGCCACTTTGCACCTGGCCTTTAGAACTGTCTACCTCCGGAACTCAGAAACACTTCTTCACTCCCACACTTCAAATCCAAAATCAACACCTACCTGTTCAAAACCATTTTCCCTATGATTTCATTTACAATGTGTAATTTTAACCTGATTTTTATTTTTTGCTTTATGATCACTTTTTATTATTTTGCGTGTTGAGTTGTTTTTAACAACAAAGTATGGTAACCCTGAGTGTCCAAAAAGGTGCCTATAAATAAAAATTATTAATATTATTTTTAATATGAGAAAAATGTCACTATTAGAAGCAAGCCAGAACATTACGAGAACAGTCATACAGTCATTTAAAGAACCATTTCAAAGTCCTGGCAATATTTCACGTTGGAGTATTAGGGCCAAGCTATAGATTCTTTTTTTTTTTCTTATTACGAGAATAAAATTATTACATTAGAAGAATAAAGCCAAAAGGATATGGCAATAAACTTGTAACAGTACAAAAATAAAGGTAATATTATGAATACAAAGTATATTACGAGATTAAAGTCCCCATATTTTAATTGCCACATCCTACATGACTCATCAGCAGCATAAGGCCAGCCCGCCCAACAAGGCGCCTACTTATGCATGTCTATGTGTACAACATGCATCTAAGCTAGGAAGATGCTAAAAACTGCAAATGAAGCTGGTGTTAAGTTCACTATGTTATTACAAAAAATAGCATGGAAATGATAGAACCCATAAAAGAGAAAATTTTATAGAAATATATATTTACTGTTATATTTTATTTGACAAAGATTAAAGCTGAATTTTAGTTTTCCAAATAATTGAATTTAATAAATAAATAAATAAAATGTTAAATACTGCAATAGACTGGCGACCTGTGCAGGGTGTACCCCGCCTCTCGCCCTTTGACAGCTGGAGATAGGTGCCAGCACCCCACGGGACCCCACAATGGATAGGCGTGTTAGAAAATGGATGGATGGATGAATTTTAAATAAATTCCTGCAGTGTTTGTCATATTATCTCTTTTCAGGCTGCAACACATGAACAGAGCCTCTCTATATGCAGCCAAAACAAGGTGCCTTTTAATTTTTTTAAAACAGAGAAAATACTGACATGGGCAAAATTATGTCGGTTATTGTAAATTTTTGGTTTATCGCTCAGGCCTACCGGATATTCGGAATCCGCACTGTGCTGATTCGGTGGAGTGTGCTTTGGGTTAGATCGATTAGCTGCTGTGCAGCAAATCTCCAGTGGGCTCCACTCTGCTGGGGAGCGAAGCCCCAGTAGCCTCCACACTGTTGGGGCTGCCCTCCACACCGCAGTGGCTGCCAAGATAGAAGACTCTATTGTCCTTGTGGCTCATGAGTATGGAGTTTGTCCTGCAATTGGTTTGAACCCCGGCACCTACCGTTATTGTATCCTTGGGCAAGCCACATCCCCCTAATTGCCTGCTGGCGGTGGTCAGAGGGCCCGGTAGCGCCAGGACAGCCTCACCTCTTTTAGTCTGCCCCAGGGCAGCTGTGGCTACTAACATGAACGTGAATGTCTGATTGTAGAGTAAAGCGCTTTGGAGTCGTCAAACTAGTTAAAGCACTATACAAGCACAAGCCATATTTTTAACCAATATGCCCTTAAATATTTCCAACATAAATGCTGAGTAGATACCACGCTTAAAATAATTTTTCAATACATTTGTCCGGCAGACACCAGAGTGCAGGAGGGGAAGCTGTGTCGTTTTTCTCATTAAGACCAAGATTTTGGAGATCTTGGACCCACCCAAAGCTGCTTTGTCCATGATCATTTCTGAATTTATTGTTGGTATAAAGCCAGGTAAACCTGTAGTCTCAGACTTGATTATTCTGTTAAGTGCGGCTTGGTATTTGTTTGGTTTGCTTGGTAACAGAAATTTTATCATACACCAGCATTTTCATCAGCTGGAAAGCTGTACTCTAAGCCTTTTCTTTTTTAACAGTGATTGAAAAAATAAAAATCTAAGAATTGACACGAGTAAAAATAATCAAAGAATGCTGACAACAAAATTTCTATCTGTCACAAAAATACAGGTTTAACAGGTTTTTTTAATAGGTGCTGTACAAGTAATAATTATGTCATCAAACAGTGATCTGACAGTAATGTGGGCTGAATAAAGAGGAGATTCCACAATACAATGGGAACAAGTAAGGCAAGGCAGTACTAAACAAGCTGGGCTTTCACTATGCATAATAGCACATCATGAAGAACATTGATCACATAAGGTATGGCAAGCACATGATTAATAATGTCAATTGATGTACAACATATCAGTTAGGAAGGCCTTTAGAAAACCTCATGGCAAAGTTAGATTAAAAGGAAGGCATAATCTACATTCTAGTTAAGGACAAATTCTAATACATGGTTATGTATAAACTGATAAAATGCTTTTTCTGTTTTAAATTTTGACAAAACTTTGAAGAGTTATAAATATGCTGAAACTCACACAGAAATATTCTGCTTGCAAGATTGTCCCTACTTTCGAACTAAACCAGGGAAAGAATTCTTCACATAAGTCAATGCATGCGCCATGAAGTTTTCTGGATATATTCATCACACTTGACCTTTAGTTAACAGTTAGAATAAAATCTGCACAGAAGCAACAGTATGCTGTCATAACATACCTACAGTACAATCCAGATTGAATTAGAAAAATATAGGTAGAAAATTATTACATTCAAGAAGACAGCACTAGCACAAAGGGGTATTACAGTTAATTTGGTAACATAGGAATTTTAAATCTTAAAGAAGCAATTTTTAATAGAAAAGTTGAGAGAATGAAGGGCTAGTCTGTACTCTGGATATCTAGGTACATTCAGTGATTCAAATCAAAGCATCAGTTATATAGACTGAAGAAAATATTCAATTTTTATTTAGTGACCATGATCATTTTGGTTTGGGTCATAAGGTGCAAATACTTTCAGTTCCAAGATACACTGATTGATGCCCTTGACTGTTGAGACAAACCCTGAATTTAAACACAAACATAATCCATCCATTGTCTTCTGCTTATCCAAGATCGGGTAGCGGGGGCAACTGGTCAAGGAAAGAAACCCAGACATCCCTCTTCCCAGCAACATACTGCAGCTCATTTTGGGGGATCCCAAGGCATTCCCAGGCTATACAGGATAATCCATCCAGCGAGTTCTGGGTCTTCCCCGGGATCTCCTCTCAGTGGGACATGCCTGGAAAACCCCCAAAGGGAGGTAACCAGGGGGCATCCTGATCAGATGCCCAAACCACCTCAACTGGCTCCTTTTGATGTGGAGATTGTTAATTTTTAGTAGTTCTGGCCTATCCCGCTTCGCTCTGAAGGCCCATTTTTACCCCGGTTTAAGATTTGACGATAAATGAGAAAAGCATTGATCAGTGGTAAAACATTGTGATATGCATATTTAATTCATTAGGAATTCCGAATGGAGACAAAAGTTTACATTACCAGTGTATCTAGGTCCATTCCCTTGGTATTGCAGCTTTTGTCTGATCTAAGTTTTGGAAAAACATCCTTTTCATAAGCTTAGTGCTCCTCCCGCTAAGCTCAGGAGGAGGGTGGCTGGGCCCATCTGTTCGAACAAAGAAACTCTTTTTTTTCTGACCTACTCCCCCACCTGCCATAAAACTCATGTAATGTTTACCTTACCCTGCACCAGGGAGAGACAGTCAACCACCTGCATTCCTCAGCACTAAGATATTTATTTTCCTCAACAAGATCCAGCAGATCTACTTTGAGCTCCCCCCGGACAATAGAGTTTCTCACCCTATCTCTAATGCAGACTGAACGCCACCTCTCAATGCTCCTAGATGAGCGACCACTATAGACTTTGCATGTCAATCAGCTGCCCCTGATGCTTAAAGGTATAGTTGGTAATCCAGTTCAGAGACACTTTTTGTTATACTGAGTGAAATGGTCCTTCCATTCTGAGAGTAGTCAATACATTATGTATCCAGAAAAAAGGAGGTTAAAAATTAGATCTCTGTGAGAACCGCAGACCTATAAAAACCCTGACCAATCCTGTCATTCAGTCTGAATGGAAAGAACCAATCAGATGCCTTTGTGTCTCATCCTGCACATGCCCCCTTGTCCCCCAAATTCTAGGTATATCGTCTTATCTATTGGTTGTTCCACATGCCAATCATTCAGACATGCTCACGTAATACCAATGTGCATGCATGTTCATTGTTAGTTTCTGCTTGCTGGCTGCGCATGCACACTTCCAGTGTTTATGTATCTGGTTAGCTTTGGTGTTAGCCCTTCATTGTAGCTCCGCTGCTCTCACAGTATACTTTGAAAATGACTCATGGTCGCAAGAAGCAAACCACATACAAGTTTATGAGAAGAGGAAGGCCTCAGTAGAAAGAAACATGACCAGAGTGGATTTGGGAGATTTCGTCATGCGGTCCCCCTGAGGAACGGAAGAGCAGGAAATACGATCTTGCGCATGCGCAGTTATTAACAAAAACGACATGGGTGTTTATTACTTACATTTCCGGAAAACTCAGCAACTCTACCTTTAAATCACGTTTGGTCTGAACACAGCACAAGGCTGAGCCGGGCTACTCTCTGGAGGAAGCTCATTTCAGGCGCTTGTATCCAGGATCACATTCTTCCTGTCATGATCCATACCTCATGACCATAGGTGAGGGTCAGAATGTAGACGGACCAGTAAATTGAGTTTTGCTGTTTGGCTCAGCTCTTTCTTTACCACAACAGACCAGAGCAGCACCAACATTACTGTAGATGCAGCCCCAGTCTGTCCATCTCTTGTTACCTTTCTGCCATCTACCATCGCTTGTGAACAAGACAACACGATTCTTAAACTCTTCCTATTGAGACAAACGTAATCCAATTGGATAATCAAAATGAATTGGACTGACAATGTTAACTGAAGATTTGAAAGCCTACAAAATCCAGTGCAACACTTAAGATAGAATAATTTTTATTTCCTCCAAAAGGATTTTCCCTTGAAACATACCTTTCTATTTCTTTGGCTAATGTTCATAAATTTACTTGCTGTAAAGAGGTATATTAATGTAAAAAGGTAGAGTGTTGGGGGGTGAAATGGGAGGAAAAGGGGTAGGGAATTCAGTTTTGCAATAAAAGTATACAGGTATTTCTAGTCTGCTTGGATAACCAGAGGTTTCTTACATTTCTGAAAATTTTAAATTATTTATTCTGTTTCTGATTAAGATGAGAAATCGTAGTTTAGTTCTATGGAGCTTACTGTTTACTGTAAACCAAAATTAGCCAATCACAGGTTGGTTGCAGTTCAGCATTATTTGCAAACAAACATGAGTTATGAAGATTGTGATTTAAGATTTAATAACCATGTTATTAAACCCATCCATCCATCCATCCATTTTCTTACCCGCTTGGTCCCTCATGGGGTCGCGGGGGTTGCTGGTGTCTTACTCCAGCAGTCACCGGGCAAGAGGCGGGGTACACCCTGGACAGGTCGCCAGTCTATCACAGGGCAACATATACATACATGTATATATTTACATACATACATACATACATACATATATATATATATATATATATATATATATATATATATATATATATATATAGATATATATATATATATATATATATAGATATATATATATATATATATATATATACATATACAGATATATATATATATATATATATACATATACATATATATATATATATATATATATATATATATATATATATATATATATATATACATACATAACAGTGTTTCCCGCATGAATTTGCTTAGTCGAGGTGGTGACTTGTCGGCTGGAACCAGTTTTGCGCGGATGACTGAAGGGGGGTGGGGGGGGGTGACGACGACACAATCAGTGTCCGAAATTAACTTCCTGACTCTCAATTTTTACCAAAAATTAAGAGTGAGATTATGTTAATTTGGTGGGGGGGGGGGGGGTGGCTTTGTTTACTACCTTTGATAGGAAAATATTACATTTATTATAAAAGGCACAATATAAATTGTCAGATTCACATCCAGATTCACATCCTTGGAAGGGGTACTAGAGAGTGCCCCTCCTGGGGACTCCCTCGTTTTGCTGGGGGACTTCAACGCTCATGTGGGCAATGACAGTGGGACCTGGAGGGGCATGGTTGGGAGGAATGGCCCACCTGATCTGAACTCGAGTAGTGTTTTGTTGTTGGACTTCTGTGCTCGTCATGGATTGTCCATCCCAAACACCATGTTCAAGCATAAGGGTGTCCATATGTGCTCTTGGCACCAGGACACCCTAGATCGCAGTTCAATGATTGACTTTGTTGTCGTTTCATCTGATCTGCGGCCGTATGTCTTGGACACTCGAGTGAAGAGAGGGGAGGAGCTCTCCACCGACCACTACCTGGTGGTGAGTTGGCTCCGATGGCGATTTGCTGGGAACGTCTGGCAGAGTCCCCTGTGAGACGGAGCTTTAACTCCCACCTCCGGGAGGACTTTAAACATGTCCCGAGGGAGGCGGGGGACATTGAGTCTTAATTGACCATGGTCCGCGCCTCTATTGTTGAGGCGGCTAGTTGGAGCTGAGGCCGCAAGGTTGTCGGTGCGTGTCGCGGCGGCAACCCTCGAACTCGCTGGTGGACACCAGCGGTGAGGGAAACTCCATCTCTGGAGTTTGCCCAACCAATCTACATGTGCTTTGTGGATCTGGAGAAGGCATTCGACCGTGTCCCCCGTGGGATCCTGTGGGGGGTACTCCGGGAGTATGGAGTATCGGACCCTTTAATAAGGGCTGTCAGGTCTCTGTACGACCGGTGTCAGAGTCTGGTCCGCATTGCCAGCAGTAAGTCGGACTCATTTCCGGTGAGAGTTGGACTCCGCCAAGGTTGCCCTTTGTCACCGATTCTGTTCATAACTTTTATGGACAGAATTTCTAGGCGCAGCCAAGGTGTTGAGGGGATCCGTTTTGGTGGCCTTAGGATTGCGTCTCTGCTATTCGCGGATGACGTGGTCCTATTGGCTTCATCAGGGCGTGATCTACAGCTCTCACTGGAGCGGTTCGCAGCCGAGTGCGAAGCGGTCTTGGGGTCTTGTTCACGAATGAGGGGAAGATGGAGCGGGAGAACGACAGGCGGATTGGTGCGGCGTCTGCTGTGAAGTGGGCGCTGTACCGATCCGTTGTGGTGAAGAGAGAGCTGAGCCAAAAGGCGAAGCTCTCGATTTACCGGTCGATCTACGTTCCTACCCTCATCTATGGTCACGAGCTTTGGGTCGTGACCGAAAGAACGAGATCCCGGATACAAGCGGCTGAAATAAGTTTTCTCCATAGCGTGTCTGGGCTCTCCCTTAGAAATAGGGTGAGGAGCTCAGTCATCCGGGGAGCACTCAGAGTAGAGCCGCTGCTCCTCCGCATCGAGAGGAGCCAGTTGAGGTGGCTCAGGCATCTAGTCAGGATGCCTCCTGGACGCCTCCCTGGTGAGGTGTTCTGGGCACGTCCCACCGGGAGGAGGCCCAGGGGAAGACCCAGGACACGCTGGAGGGACTATGTCTCCCGGCTGGCCTGGGAACGCCTTGGGATTCCTCCTGAGGAGCTGGCCCAAGTGGCCGGGGAGAGGGACGTCTGGGCCTCCCTACTGAAGCTGCCACCCCCGCGACCTGACCCCGGATAAGCGGAAGAAGACGGACGGACGGACAGATTCACATCCAGGCAATAAGAAAACACTACAGATTATCATTATTCTATCCATGTTGGTCTCATTAGTGAATGAGGCAGAGTTTCATCAAGCCTATACCGTCCAACATTTTTCCCTCAGCTGCCACACTTAAAAGCACGCTGGGGTTCACGCTGCGTCTTTACGCTGATCCAGCTGCTGGATAAACAGTGGGGACAATGCATAAATGAAGAATGTAAAGGGTTCCTTTAGATGGGAGAGAGGGAAAAATGGGTCTGAGCTAAAGCCCCTGATGTTACAAGTTCCTTAAAATGACCCTTAAAAGTGCACACCTAAATTATATGTAACGTAATTTTGCGCACCTGAATTCAAGCGCAAGGAACCACGCCCACCGAAGCACCGCTGGTTCTGTGTCGTTAAAAGCAAGAGCATGAAATACAGCTACTGGCTCTACTATTGATTTCAATTGGGACATTTTGGTATGAGTGGAAGGACATTAAACGCAGTGATTCACGTTTTGAAGGCTGGCCACTGATAAAAGCACCTGGCTGCGAGAGGGGGGGGCAGTATGAGCGGTAAAGCACAGAGACACAACGTACGTAGTTAAAAAATGCAGAATAAATAAGAACGAAACTTAAAAACAGACTAGTTGGCGTTTTAGAATGCATCTGGTTAGCAGAACGGTTTTCTGATCCAGCATGCAGCCATGACTGGTTCTGAATAAAGGCTTCATCTGGGAGCCGCTCTCCCCCCTTGCCTCCTGCTCCGCAGAAGGCGGAGTTTAGACTGAGCTCTGGATGGACAGAGCTGTGAATGGGTCCTCCACAGCCCAGATGGGTTTTGAAGAGAAGACAAGTTTTGCACGGACGACTGGCGAAAGGGGGGGTGGGGGTGGGGGGGTTGGCGTATCCATGTATTTTTGCCTGTTTTTTCCCTGACATATACCATATGCACGCGCGAAAGCAACAACAAAAAAACGCGTGTTAACGTTAAACAAACATACAAGCATATTGACTTAGTTTTTTTTTGTAATGTTAGAGAGGCGGTAGCGTGAGTTCGCCTCGCTAAGACAGTGCTGCGGGAAACACTGTACATATATATATATATATATATATATACACACACACACATATATATATATATATATATATATATATATATATATATATATATATATACATATATACATATATACATATATATATACATATACATATATATATATATATATATATATATATATATATATATATATATATATATATATATATATATATATATATATATATTAGCGTTTTTCGCGCCTGCACGCTGGACTGGAAGGCAGAAGGCGAGCACAGCGGCAGACGCCAACAGAGCAAACAACGAGTTCTCGACGTATTTTTCTTTAGGTAACGTATCACAAGATCGTTTTAAGAGTAAGTTGATGGTTGATGGTATCAGATTGCCAGATACAGTCCAGATAGCGAGTCTGTGAATGCTGGCCAAACGATTTAGTCCGGTCCGGTGGCCAAATGCATTATCATTATTCAACGTCTGTATCTCCTCTCTGCATCGACTGATCTGCACTAGATGTTTTGTGAGTCGTGGGTGAGCGCTGCTCAACGCGTTCGTGTGTATCGCCCGGTGGACGGGCGGAGAAAATGTGTGACAACTTCTGTGGTGGCTGGCGGCCGGCGGTGCGCGAAGGCGCTTGGCTGCAGGGCTGATCGACGCCGCTTGCAGCTCTAATTATTTAAGCAGGACAATGACCAGTGCAAAATTAAGTTTTATTTACCGGAGATTAAGTGTAGACTGCAAATTCTGTTGGGGTATGATGGCTCCTACAGTCCATTGGGATTTGTCTGCCTGGGTCCTTTTTCACTGAAAATATCCATTTCTTTCTTCGTCCTTCGGTAAACAAAAGAAACGTACATCCAACGATTTGGAATGCCTCTGTGTGGCATAAACTAAAAGCACGCTCTAATTCACCCGTTTTGTCACGGTGTTTGGCGAGAACAGTCCTGCTTTTTCTTACCGGCGTAACCCGGAAGTAGCACGTGCGTCACTTTACTGTTGTAAAGTGTTGATATTGAGGGGAGTGTTCATTTATTTTCATTGTGTCCCCTACGTTACTGTGTGCCACATATGCCACAACGACACATGTTAAAACGTCTGAAGGCATGAAATGTGAATAAGAGTTTTTGAACTTTAATTTATCTAATGCTGATTATTCATTGAATCATTTGAATTTAAATATTTAAAATACTTTCACAGCAAAATTATATGCGATTAATTTAGATTAATTATCAGACAGCATGGGATTAATTTCCACTGTTATGCTGATGACACTCAGCTATATTTATCCATAAATCCTGATGAATCCAATCAGTTACTTCGACTGCAGTCATGTCTTGATGACATCAAAAGCTGGATGACTTTAAATTTCCTGCATTTAAATTCTGACAAGACAGAAGTTGTAATCTTTGGGCCAGAGTCTTCAAAAAATAAAGTTCTTAATCAATCCCTTAATCTGGATGGCATTAACTTGGCCTCTGGTAATAAAGTTAAAAATCTTGGTGTTGTTTTCGACCAAGACATGTCATTTAAATCCCATATTAAACAGGTTTCCAGAGTTTCCTTTTTTCACCTCCGGAATATCGCCAAAATTAGAAACATTCTGTCCAGGAGTGATGCTGAAAAACTAGTCCATGCATTTGTTACTTCAAGGCTGGACTATTGTAATTCTTTACTATCAGGAAGTCCACAAAATGCAGTTTGAAGTCTTCAGCTGATTCAAAATGCTGCGGCAAGAGTTCTGATGAAAATCAACAAGAGGGATCATATGTCTCCAATTTTAGCTTCCCTTCATTGGCTTCCTGTTAAATCAAGAATAGAATTTAAAATTCTCCTTCTAACGTATAAAGCCCTTAATAATCAAGCTCCATCATATATCAGAGCTCTGATTACCCCGTATGTTCCTAACAGAGCACTTCGCTCTCAGACTGCAGGTCTGCTGGTGGTTCCTAGAGTCTCTAAAAGTAGAATGGGAGGCAGATCCTTTAGCTATCAGGCTCCTCTCCTGTGGAACCAACTCCCAGTTTTGGTCCGTGAGGCAGACACCCTATCTATTTTTAAGACTAATGTTAAAACTTTCCTTTTTGACAAAGCTTCTAGTTAGAGTGGCTCATACCCTGAGCTATCTCTATAGTTGTGCTGTGATAGGCCTAGGCTGCTGGAGGACATCAGGGTCTAATTTTCTCACTCTACTGATTTCTACTGTTCTTCAGTCTACTGTTCTCCAGCTTTGCATTGTATTACATTGAAATGACTGTCGTCATTTCAGCTTTTAACTTTTTGCTCTCTCTCTTTTTCTTCATAGTAGGTACACCTGGTCTGGCGTTCTGTTAACTGTGACATCATCCAGAGAAGACGGCTCACCCGCTACTTCCATCTAATGTAGAACAGATTACTAGATCAATGTGTGCTTCTGTGCTTTTTTGTTTCTCTTGTTGTGTCTCTGTTCTGTCTTCTGTAACCCCAGTCGGTCGAGGCAGATGACCGTTCATACTGAGCCCGGTTCTGCCGGAGGTTTTTCCTTCCCGTTAATGGGTGGTTTTTCTTCCCACTGTCGCTTCATGCTTGCTCAGTATGAGGGATTGCAGCAAAGCCATGTACAATGCAGATGACTCTTCCTGTGGCTCTACGCTTCCCCAGGAGTGAATGCTGCTTGTCGGGACTTTGATGCAATCAACTGGTTTCCTTATATAGGACATTTTTGACCAATCTGTATAATCTGACCCAATCTGTATAATATGATTGAACTTGACTTTGTAAAGTGCCTTGAGATGACATGTTTCATGATTTGGCGCTATATAAATAAAATTGAATTGAATTGAATTAATTAATTAGAGTATGTAATTAATTAGATAAATTTTTTTAATCGATTGACAGCCCTAATATATATATATATAGATATAGAGAGAGAGTAGAGAGACACAGAGGGAGAGACAGACAGAGAGAGAGACACAGACAGAGAGATACATACACAGATATAGAGATAGACACATACACACACAGAGAGAGACACAGACACAGAGAGAGACACAGAGAGAGAGAGAGAGACACATACACACAGATAGATACAGAGAGATAGAGAGACACAGATAGAGAGATAGATATAGAGAGACACAGAGACACACACAGAGAGAGACAGAGAGATATAGAGAGACACACACACAGAGATAGATATATAGAGACACACACACATACAGATAGAGATATAGATACACACACACAGATAGATATATATATAGATAGACACACACACAGATAGATATAGATATATATAGATAGATATATATAGATATAGATATATATATATATATATATATACACATATATATACACACACACACACACACACACACACACACATACACATACATATATATATATATATATATATATATATATATATATATATATATATTATATATATATATATATATATATATATATATATATATCAGTGACGTGCGGTAGGGTTCATAGCTGGTGAGGCACTGACGTCATCAGAGTCTGATTTACAAATATATACACTCTACAGAGTAGACTCATTGCAAAGTGCTGAAGGAGACTGATTGAGCCAAATCAATTCACCAAGAGGCATGTAAAAAATATTGATTCTTTGATGAAAAAAAAACGAAATTATTTGTCATTTGATTGGTAACAGTTTATGAGTTATGATGGATTTCAGCATTTGTAACACATTTAAAAACTATAACCCACATTACACACATTTCATTACAAAGCCAAAACATGAATAATTATCGTTGTCTTACCTCTACTTATAAATTAAGTCCATGCAGCGCTCTTTCTGAACAAAAATATCAGTCGTTTTCCGGTAAAAGTTCTCTTTATCTTCTTCAGTTTTAAAAGTCTCTCAGTCTCAATGGAGCTCACTGCCAAGGAGGAAAGCCTTCCTTGATCAGTCCTGTTCCACTGCATATTTGAGTCTTTTTAGTGCTTTACTTGTTGAGCATAACTCGCTAATAAAACATCCATAACTTGCTGTGAGTCTACAGTTTCGGGATCAGGAGCGGTGCTCCTTGAACGCCCCCTGTCTAGAGGCCAAGGAACTGCCGCTCTCCCCTACAACCAGTTCTTTGCCTTTTATGATCGCGCAGCCGCGCACGAAAACATGTTACCAGCACACATTTTGATGACCGAAACACAATTCGTAATCCACATATATTAAATTGTGGAAAATCAGTTCATAACTGTTTTAACAATTGAATTTATGATCTAGAGACAGGAAGATGCATTCACGGAATGGAAGCCAGCGCACTTAACATGGGATTGCGCAATTCCAGGGGAGGCCAAGCTCGCTCCGGCCTCACTGGCTTCGCTATCAAGCGCCACCAAGGATTTACATGAAAAATAGCGAAAAGTCTGCAATTTTAAAGAGAATATGATCGAAAATGAGGAAATTAGATAAAAAAAATACTTAATACAAATGACTGAGTGAATCAAAATTTATATTATGTTATTATATATTTTCTTTCTTTCCATGATGACAAGTTAGGCCTGGCCTCACTTGCTGCCCCCTGACTGCACGTCACTGATATATATATATATATATATATATATATATATATATATATATATATATATATAGGAACAATATTAATGTATACCAAAACCCAGAAAATTGTAATAAGATAACTCACGTAAACTACAGTAGGAATAAATTGTAACAGCACATCTCACATTAATTACAGTAGGTTTTATCTAGAATTTGGTCATTGAAGTATTGGTCTAAACAGAGGAATGTAGAGCTCCAGGGGAAGAAGGTGGGGGTGTTAATGGTTGTACGGTCTCTTGGAATATTAAAACTTCTGGAAATCTTCTTATTGTTTATCCAATGATTGTAACTTACCTTAATACCTTCATGGGCGGGGTTATATCTACACATCACAGCTGAATCAAATAAAGGGTTATTATAGACTTCCCATTGGCTAGGGAGCGCAGAGCCTTGTGTCTTCTTTGTGCCAGTGTCAAGCCCAGATACATGCACAGGGTTGCATCAGGAGGGTGTTCAGCGTAAAACGTTTGTCAAATTTACCATGTGAGTAAAAAAAACATAATCTCCATACTGGATCATTTAAAGCCCGCATTGATCGACAGGGTAACATTGGAAATTGGGCTACTAGTGGTCAGCTAAGAATAGGAGGAAGAGATGTCTGTTGACAGAGAAAGAAGAGGAAAGGCAAGAGTCTAGAACTGAGATGGGGGCTTTAAGTGTTGGGAATATGTCAGGAAAAACTAGAGAGTTGGTTTACATAACGCATAAGAGGAAGGTGGACATACTGTGTGACCAAGTGGATAGTAGCATCGCTAGAAGCTTGGGAGCAGGATTGAAGCTATTCTATCATAGTGTAGATGGGAAGAGAAATTGTGTAGCACTGAACTTGAAGGAGTTTGTCGGAAATGTTATGAAGATAAAGAGTGTTAGCTAGAATGATTAGTCTTAAGGTAGAAATTGAAGTTGTGATGTTCAGTGTTGTTAGGGGTTATCCCCCACAGGTTAGATGAGAAATTCTTATGTAATTTAGATTAAGTAATGCATAATATCTCCAGAGATGAGAGTGATTTCAATGGTGAATGAGATTTCAATGGACACCTTTGAGCTGGGAACAGAGGTGACAAGGAGCTAATGGGAAGGTTTGGTATTCAGAACAGGAATGCAGGACAGATTGGTGGAAGACTTTGCAGAAGATCAAAATACCTGTTTGAGTACTTTATTCCAAAAGAGACAGAAACACACGGTGACTTACAAGAGCAGAAGGAGGAGTACACCAGTGCTTGTGTAGACGATGTAACCTGAAGGAAGTCAATGACTGCAAGGTAGTAGTTTGAGAGTTGCCATACAGTACAGGGTGGTTGTGTATAGAATGACTCTGATTGTGCAGAAGATGACAAATATAGAACAGACAACAAAGTGGTGGTAGCTGAAACAGGAAGAAAATTGTGTAGCTTTCCTCATTCCACCACCAAGTTGCTTTATCAACATTCCTTCCAGAAGACATCCCAATGCCTCTCCTGCCTGTTTTCCCTGATAGCATTTGCTGTTGCTGTAAAGTCATCTGGAAGCACCTCATGGCTATGTGTTGAGATAAATAGATCAGCTAACAAAAAGTGAAACACTGACGACAGAAGAGAGTTGCCAGGAATACTGGGAGATCCAGCTACAACTGCATGTAGTGGTAAACAAAGGCCAGTGACCTTTATGATGGGCTGCACAGTCGGGAAAGAGAGAAGGAAGTACTATAGATGCAGTATTTGCTTCCAGGGTGTCAATGAAGAAGTACAAAGAGGGTCAGATGGAGCTGCATTGTGTTTTTGTAGATCTAGAGAAAGCATATGACAGGGTGCCGAAAGAGGAGCTATTGCCTTGTATGAGGAAATGTAGAGTAGAAGAGATGTTAGAGGGTTGCAGAGCATGTATACGAACTGTAAGACAGTAGGTGCGACAGATGAGTTTAAGGTTGAAGTGGTACTGCATCAAGGATTGTCTCTGAGTCGCTTCTTGTTTGCCGTGATAATGGAGAGGTTGACAGATAAGGTTAGACAGGATTCGCTATGGACTATGATGTTCACAGATGGCTGTGAATGAGTACATCAGAGGTACAGCTCATGTTAGCTGTATAGGAGATAAAAACAGAGAAGACAGATTGAGATGGTTTGGACATGTACAGAAGAGGAATAGTAAGTATATAGGTAGAAGGATGTCAAGACTGGAACTACAAGGCAGTAAGCCTAAAGGACAAAGAGGAGATTTATGGCTGGAGTGAAAGAGGACATGACGGCAGTTGTGAAAGAAGAAAATGCAAAACATAAGATTAGGAGACAAATGACTCGGGAAGTGCCGGAGGTGGCAACAGCGCACTAGTCAACGAGTGATCCCACCAGCACCCATTTGTGCCTACTGTAATGGGCACTGTAATGGCCCAGTACACATGTTGAGTGTGTACTGGGCCTGCATTAGTGGCCACAGGCCCAGCATCTTCACTAACATGACAGAGTGTGATGAGGCCACGGGGGAGATATCAGATAAGTACATCCTGATCTGCATTAGTGAATGCAGCCCAGCTTAGAACTGCTGTGCTCAGTGGAGATGGGGGTTAGACAGAAAGTGCAGCTTTCCCCTCTTCTGTCTCCACATTGACAGGTCACAGAGCACAAGACCATGGTGTAGCTCTAGGAGGCTGGCATCACCATGATGCCAAAAGACTTCAACTGGATACAAAGATTGTTAAAGATAAAAAGAAGCTCCTCACCTTATAAAACTATATCTTCTTCACCATGGTCCAGCACCCTTCAAGAACATAAATAAGTACCTCAAGCTGGCGTAGCTTGACTTGGTTTTTGAGGGGTGACATAAATTCATCAGGACTGCCCTGGCAAACTGTGTAAGGTGTCACCACACTCTGCTAAAGCACATTCTTTTGTATATCATATGTTTGAATCATGACTGATTTTCAACCCGTTTTCCTGTTCAGGCCTAATCTACTCTACTGGATGAGAAGCACAAGAAAGTTAGTACATTCATGTGATACAACCCCAGGATGGCTGAGCGCTTCTACTGCCACAACCCTTACTCTAGTAAAGATGCTTTTTGTTCTTGCAAAAGCCTGCTGTCCGAGTCTTTCCAGACTTTTCAAGACCTTTTTGTGTGGTCTTTCAAACCACACAAACAAACCTGACATAATTTTTTTTTTTTAAAGGGAAAATGCTAATGTATTTAGTGTGCATGTCAGGTCCCAATGGCATCAGTGGCAGGAGCTCTGCCTGGTGGTTGTTCTCAGAACTGTGCCGATTTCGAGTGGCAATTGTTCCAGCCGTGAACACGTCAATACAACAAATGGATCTGACAATTAATAACATCTGAAGCCTACAATATGAAACAGATCAACAGATCTGACCAAGCTAACCCAAACAATGAAGATGATAGTTTCGGGTGTTACAAGACTGACTTGACCACCCCAGCATTTGCCCATTCATCTAAAACAAGAAAAATGCGCTTAAACAAGAAATCACAAAGAAAAAGAAAAAGGCAGAAAAGAAATGTAGCATAACAGCAACAATGCAAAAAAGACTGAATATGTCAATCATTAATCTAATAATGGCCATATTATTAAAGGTATGATATTTAATATTCCAGTGATTTTATTGCAAAAAGAATCACTTATGAGATACAAGGGCACAATTTAATCTTTATATTTAGGTAATGTTCAAAACGATTTAAATCTTACAAATCTGCTTTAAATGTGTTATAGTCGTACTGCAAAAAATATTTTATCGTTTAGGGCAGGGGTTGGCAAACTTTACAAACCCAAGCACAATTTTTGCTCTCAGACAAGCTAAATAAGACAAGTTTAGAGCCACACATTTTACATGTTTTTTTTTTTTGTTTTTTTTTTTTAAGACAACTTCAAATCCTGGACATCTACTACAGAAAATCTGTTGTCAATTTTAAAGAACCACCATTTCATTCCTAAATTCAGGTTTTGAAATAAAGTAAAAAGCTTTGGTTTTGGGGTATAATTATGACAATTTTTCATAAAGTCAGTGTGTCAGATGCTGTTTACATACTGACATCTATTTCATCCATTTTCACTATGTACTAACTGAAGGTGAGGTACTCTAAGCCTAAGCCGCTTCAGTGCAGGTAAGGTTCAAACATTTAGTTCCCATGACCCAGAAGACAATATCCTGAACGTAACCTGAAGGTACCTCAAAAGGCCTCTAAAACCTGCTTTGCATTCCAAATGTCTGGTCTTTCATGTAGAAACCTGCAGCTAACTGGATTCAGAATGTCAAAGATATGACTGTGGTGGAAGAACCCTGTGGCTGGGGGAGGCATTGCATTACTCTCATATGTGCAACTCAAATTTCACCGTCAAATTAGTACAGTTTGTAAGTTAATACACAAGCAGTGCATACTACACAGAAAATATGCAGGCCTAAAAATCAGCCTTTTACTCAAGTTATGAGAAAGCCACACTCTAAACATATTGAAATTGAGATGACAATGGTGCTTCAGGGCTTTGTGGTGGCAGAGGGCAGGTGGTAGGTTTGACGCTAGATTTGAAACACTTCTTTCACTTCCGAGAAGCAGGATTTAAAAGGGACACCATCCTTGAGGGACAGTGAACATAAAGATAAACTGCCCTCTGCTATTGTCAGTTCTGGTTCAGATTTAGGGGAATGCATTTCTCTTAACATTCAGTCTAGCATCAGTTGCTACAACATTTGTTAAAACTAAAACATGATCACATAAATATCTGGATACAACATTAGTATACTACAAAGAAAAAAACAACTGAATAAGTAGTTGTTAATGGAAGTCTGTCCATCTGGTTAAATTTTATTTTGGGTGTAAGATGGAAGCAAAAAAGCTTTCCCAAATACATGGGTGTTTAAAGAGGTGCAGGGAACTATTCAGCGGGTAAAACAAAAAACATGACTACAAGCTCTTGGCACTTTTAGAGCCCTGTAAAAATTATGTATTTTCAATCCCAACACTTCACATTTAAAATGGCTTCTTTCCAACAGTTTTGGGGTATAATTATGACAATTTTTTATAAAGTCAGTGTGTCAGATGCTGTTTACATACTGACATCTATTTCATCTATTTTCACTATGTACTAACTGAAGGTGAGGTACTCTAAGCCTAAGCCGCTTCAGTGCAGGTAAGGTTCAAACATTTAGCTCTTAGTTACAGTAAATCTACAGTAACCATCTATGAAGGAAGCCTTGCATTAAGGGACGTCTGGTTCTTTTGCACAGACTAATCAGGTGTAAATATAGCAGGTCTTCTTTTTCAGTGCTGGTGCAAAACAGTACTTAGTGGCCACAGCCACAAATGTGTTGGTATTGATGTTTTAATATTCGTACACATGGAACACATCAGTGTAGATGGAAATCGTGTGCATTCTTAATATCTAAAATAGGATAACGTGTGGTACTTAAGAGTGGTCAGTGTCACATACAGTACACAACAGTGAGAGCTTGAAAAGTTTTGAGGATTACTGAGGATTGCAGACAAACCAGTCCAACAAATCTCCCTTACTAGCCAAGCTGAGGACCCTCTGACTGCTGCAGCTGAGATACTGAAAACTAAGAAGTCACACAACTTCCTTCCAAAACTAATAAGGTAATTTCCCTTCAAGTTATGATAAATGTAAAACAATGATGGAAGTATTTAAATGGCCCCCTTTATAACCACAAAGTACTAACGAGAGAGGATAATTTTTGTTTGCATAACACAGGAGCTGCTGGCCTACTGCGTGACAGACAAGCAGCACCAATGTTCTTATGACTGTTTTTCTCAAAGCACCTGGTGCACTTGACAAAACAATCTACCTGAAATTCCACTTTACCTGTTTCTCTAAAACTGGACTGTACTGACCACCTCTTACTGTAGGGAATTCATCGACAGTCAAGTACATCATCCATTGAAGACACAAAGCTATCCTTTGAGAAAAGCATTCTCCCTCAATCTGATAAAGTCTCAGGTAAAACACTGAGACAGCAGCAGGGACGGGGCAGGCAGGAGAAGAGGACAGGGTTTATTTCCCCTTACATTGAATTCAAGCAAAATCAGAGACTGGAGTTTGTCCAAACCCCCCAAAACAAGAGACCTCCCATGAGAGCAAAGCTTCACTACTACTGTTCATGTCATCTTCTTCCAGAAGCAGCAACACTTCACTGATCAGCGCAGGATATGAGAACCGGAGTTTGTGCAAGCTCTTTCTTCTTGCTCTGAGCCAAGTTCCTCTGGCCTCTGAAACAGGGACATCAGACTTTAAATGACCACCCACAGGCCTTGCGTTATCCACCTATTAAATAATATATCAGGAAGGCAGGACTTCCTACCTGTGAACAGTTTCCATGGCCGCTACCTCAGCAAGGGCTGCCAAGCTGAAGAAAGTAGGGAGCTCTTGTGGTAAGGTGCTCCTCTCAGTCTCTTCTTCTGTGGGACTGCTGTAGCACCTTTTTTCATTGCATAAATTCTGTTGGTTTAATGGCTTCTTATCCTGGTCCTGGTTTCGATCCCTTGCTTTGTTTTCTGCAGAAAAACGTCATATGAACATGTCCAAAGATTAGCAGACCGTTTCATTTATTTTATGGTTCAGTGATGCAGGCCTGAATCATAATGAAAGAGTTTGTTCCCCGGTGAGCTGCTGGTTCGAAAACTTGCTCTGCCCATCTCAGTCGTTGGGTCCTTGGGCAAGACACTTAACCTGCTAGCGATGTTCCGATGGATGGTGACACCAATTGTCTAGCAGCCCCGCTTCTGTCAGTCTGCCCCAGTGGCTACAATGTAGTGTACCGCTGTCAGCATGTGAGTGAATGTTTGAATGAACATAATTGAGTCAAAAGGGGTGAGAGATTGCTAAACTAAAGAATTATAACTAAATGCATAACAAAGTCAGATACAGAGATGGACAAAATTGTTTGTACCCCTCTCTTAATAAACTGATATCTCACAATGGTCACTTCAGTAACTTGAAAAGTAATAATAAATAAAAATGTACTGAAAATTAACCAATGAAAATCAGACATTACGTTTGAATTGTGGTTTATCAGAGAAATTTAAACACAAACCAATAAAACATACCTGGACAAAAATGATGGTACCTATAATATCTTTTGAAAAAGATTTCGCGGCAGTCACTGCAGCAGAGGTGTCAAGTAACGAAGTACAAATACTTTGTTACTGTACTTAAGGACACTTTTTAGGTATCTATACTTTACTCCATTACTTATTTTTCTTCCTACTTCTGACTTCTACTCATTACATTTTCACACAAGTATCTGTACTTTCTATTCCTTACATTTTTAAAACAAACGTTACTCGTTACTTTTGGCTTCAGTTTAAAATTTATAAATATTTATTTCACGTAATGTGCGCCATCCAATGCAGATCATTGGCGCCATCCACACCTAGTGAGAACTAGTGTAATTGGATGAGTCATATAACGCAAACACTCATTGGTTAGCTATTCTATAGCTATTCTCTTTTTCTCTCTCTCTTTCTTTCTCTTTCTCTTTCTTTCTTTTCTCTCTCTCTCTCTCCCTTCACACACAAACTACATAGAATGTTTTTGCACCAAAGGGTATAGTTTACCTTAGGTATTTGATGGAACTCACACATTTATGTTCTGGCAGTTCTGCAGGCTTGAATACTACCTCTGTTTGGAATTGAATTCCAATAAAGTTTGAGAGAGAACATGCTCCTTGAGTGACTTTGTCTTTGATTAATGGGTTAATGATTATGTTGTGTCTTGGGCCACATGTAAAACTAATCAGTGTTTAAATTAAGCTTTCAATTCATATAGTGGCATTTTTTTAAAAAGGTTACTTTATACTTTTATACTTTAAGTAGTTTTTGGAGCACATACTTTTTTACTTTTACATGAGTAAAGAGGTCAAGTTGATACTTCAACTTTTACCAGAGTGTTTTTAAACTGCAGTATCTATGCTTCTACTTAAGTAACAAATGTGTGTACTTTTGCCACCACTGCACTGCAGTCAATTTCTGTAACTGTTAATGACTCCTCTGCACCTGTCAAAATGTATTTTGCCCCATTCCTTATGAGCAAACTGATTCAGTTGTCTCATGGTGCTTTCACACCGAACGCGAATGAGGCAGCCTGAGTAGGTGATTTACATATGCAAAAGGCCTGGTGTAGCAGCCAACAACGTGATTTGTGCGATCCGATTGGCGCGTTTCACCTGGAACAAATGGAGGGGAACCCGCAACGACATTCGCAGGAGTTCTAAATACTGAACTTTTCTGTCAAGTCACGTCTACCAACCAGGGACTGGATGTGGTTGTCACATACGGTGAAGGAGCACAGCGGAGAGAACACTTTTTTCATTCAAAATGGAAGATAGAAAAATTAATGTTGACATGGGATGAAGTAAATTCTCTTTAGAGGTTTATGGGTGGCTTTGAAAAAAGCAGTTTTAATTTAGACCTTAAAAGGACTGTTAAAGTGCCTGTGACATGAATGGTAAAAAAAAAAAACTGAATGGAAAGATTACATTGACAAAGCTGTTTTGATATAAATATTATACAGATTAAATAAACGGTTGTTGAGATATATGGTCACAAATCTCACTAAAAAGGACTTTTTTTTTTAGATCCTGTCGCGCTACTTTGTGACATAAAGGGGGAACCCTGGTGGATAAACTGACTGGTGCTACAATGGCTGACAACATAGAAAGTAGGGAGGGTTCTTATTTTTCTGTATGGCTCACTCAACTATCAGTTTACTGATAATGATTCACTATCATGAGAAGGGCGAGTCAGAAGAAGAGTTCTCGGAGCAGCTTCCTTCTATGTTTGAGCCAACAGCAGAGCCAAGAGCTTCCTCAGCTTTGTTTAGCTTAGAAGACAATACATGGTTCATATTTTTGAAACTTTACATTGGAATAATTAGATAAACATTCATTCCAATATATTATATTTAGCCTTCATTATTTATTAAATGTGTTTTATTACAAGTGCACTTGTATGGCAAGGGTGACAGAGTGCTGTCTAGAAGTTTATCAAGTTCTAAATTCCCTGACCAACACTCAGGATTTCCCACTGTATTTTTGGACGTTTGGGTCCTGCAGTACAGTAAGTAATCATCTGAACATCACGCAGATGCAAATCAGCTGCCTCAAAATCCGCAAAGTGTAACCACCAGCAAGTATATATTTCAAAGTAAATATCAAAAACGACAGTTGGGATAATGACCACTTACTACTACATAAAATCATAGAAGTGTCATGATTTGTGGTTATTGAGGGCCACAAATGCAGTGAAGGCGACGCAGAGCCATCATAAACGTAAGTAACTTTAATGAACAGGACACAGACGGAACTTCAGGTAAGGTTACAGACCAGATAAACCAACAGATTAACCAGAGTTAACTAAGGATCCAGGGAAGACTGAACAGAAACCAGGAATTTAAATATGCTGGCCAATAATCATCTGGATTACAAACAGGTGCGAGATAATCAACAGAAATACATACAGCGGAGAAGGCAACTAGGGTGGGAAATTAGAAGAGCATGAAACACAGATAAACTATATACAAAACAAACACTAACTGAAAGATGCACAATCCAAGGAACCGAAAAACTAATAAATAACCAAATACCTCAGGATTGTGACAAGAAGAGTATTTTTGTTTTTTATGTCAGTGTTATTTTGTATGAAATGTGCAAATGCTGTTTAATAATTTCGAAAAAATACATTTGCCTCTAAATCTGATTCCTATGTTCTTCTGATTTTTTGTGCTTGTTAGTTAACTGAAATAGCAAATTTCTGTATATGCAACCACTCTGGTGATGTATACTTAGATTTATCAGCAACAGAGTCCAAACATCAGTAGGCAGCAGTGGCGTCTTTGGCATGATAAGTTAGGTGGGGCCTAAAAACTCAACACCTATTAGCAGCAGCTAATTTATTTTTATCGTGATGCATACTGACTTTGCATCAGTATGCATCAACCCCCTGGTTGTGATGCCCCCCCCCCCTCTGGTCATTCATGTTTTATCCCTGGGGGGGGGGGGGGGGTACATTCCTCCCCCTTCTGATCTGAATAAGTAATATTATCAAGGGTTAAAGTTCTCCATCGCTGTGAGGGATTTTCGTCATTTGGAAAATGAGCGCAAAATGTTCCGTGCCGACTTTTTATTCAAGATTTTAAACAGAAGCTGCGTTCAACCAATGAAATCTGGCAGAGCCAGGACATTAGTCAATCAGAAGGAGAGTAGGTCGGGTCTTTGCAAAGCGGAAATATACTAGTTTGAGGTTTATCGGTGTTCAATCATTTTAACTTTTGGAAGAACATCTCAAACTGACCACAGATGCGTGAATGTAAGTAGCGGTGGTCAAAGGTTTTCTTTGGATTTATGCAAACCAGCAGGTCAGAAAGTTCAGCGGATAGAACAGCTGACAACAACTTCCCTCGGTAAGTGTGTCTGTCGCTGTTATGTTTTATTTAAAACGTTTTTTTTTCTTTCTTTTTTTTAAGAAGAAGAAGGAGGGTCGGAATGTGAAACGATGACTGGGTCTGATTCGGAAAAAGTAAAAAAAAATAAATCATAAATATTATTCCACCTGCGCTTTTCTGTAACAAAGAATGTCGTGGAGGGGCTGTTGACCATCTCCAGCAGTCAATGAGCGAGAGGTGGGGACACAGAGTATATAGGCAAGGCAAGGCATATTTATTTATATAGCACAATTCAGTACAAAGACAATGCAAAGTGCTTTACATGATCAAAATATAGCAAAATAAAACAGAATAAAAGCAAGTAGGAATAAAATGTAGATAAAAAAACTCTAGTGGTGTTTTAGTTAACTAGAACAGTTGAAGGCAATCCTAAAAAAATGTGTTTTTAATCTTGATTTAAAGGAACTCAGGCTTTCCGCACCTTTACAGTTTTCTGGAAGTTTGTTCCAGATAAGTGGAGAACAGAAACTAAATGCTGCTTCTCCATGTCTGATTCTGGTTCTGGTTCTGCAGAGCAGGCTGGAGCCAGAAGACCTGAGTGGTCTGGTGGGTTGATACACTGATAACAAGTCTGTGATGTATTTAGGTGCTAAGCCATTCAGAGATTTATAAACTAACAGAAGGATTTTAATGTCTATTCTTTGAGATACAGGAAACCAGTGTAAGAACTTTAGAACTGGGGTGATGTGCTCTACTTTCTTGGTCTTAGTGAGGATTGATTTATATTGAATGTGACAGTGGAGTTAATGTACTGGTGTGAAGAAGATGATGTAATGATGCAAGTTGCTGTCTTTTGAATTAGCTGCAGTTTATGGAGGGTTTTGAAATTGTAAAGTGGAAAAGTGAGTAGACTGTGGACCAGTTTGGCAAAAGTGCGAAAGAAGAACTTGCTTGATGCTGTAAATATGAAAGTTTACCAAGTGTTGTTATGAATGTGGAAAGTTTAAGGAGATTATGCAGAGGGCTGTCCAGGATGACACCAAGGCTCTGAAGCTGGAAGGTGGGTGAGATACAGGAATTGTCAATGGAACTACCAGATTTGGTTAAAGTGGACTTTGCACAATAAGCAAATGAGGTTACTAAGGTGGCATGACGTCCACGGCCCGGAAATATATGGGCTGACTAGAAAAGATTTTCAGTCAAATTAATTATTTTTGCTTTAACCCCTGAATATTTTGGATTTTTCAAAATTGATATTAATACATGTGTTGTGTCCTTCACATTTGTAAATTAATTTTGTTGTTTGTTTTTAAAGAGTATTATTACATTTTCTGCTCAAAGCGGTTAAAGTAAACTAATACCCACTCCCGAGTCCCAACAGTAAATGGCGCCAGTTTAAAAACAATAGTTTAACCTACTGGACCTAGCTAGCTACCTGAAAGAGCGCCTACTAGCTAACCATTATTAATATTTTTTTATTCATTAATAAAACTTTTGAAATGATCCCCCCCCTCTGTTTTTTTTGCAAATCGCACACTGTACGTAACAATAATACTCACCGACCACATAGTACAGAAGTAAAAAGAACAACAGAAGAAACTGGAGGAACATAAAGATGAAACCATATGTATTTATAAGGATCAGAACAGATCACTGTAACGCAAGGTGTCCAGAAACTAATGCAACAACTGGTCCTAGAGACAGGTGAACAATCCAATTCTTCAGTTTCTGGAGGAGTAATCTTGAGCAGATGGCAAAAACAATCCCGTTTGTCATCTTCATAATCAATTCTGCTCCAGTATGCGCCATCAAAAGGGGCCGGTATAATGATCCCACAAGGCTTCTAAACAGGCCATAATTTATTCAGAGTTGGTGTTAAAACTCAGCGATTATTGCCTGTGGGTGTTTGCAGCTTCTCATGCGTCAGGCTGTTGAGGAATGCAAAAGCTTCATCTCGTAACAGCAGGTTCCTCCAGCGACTGGTTGGATCTTCAGGCGTGCAGGATAGATGAGGTAGCATGGGATGCTTCTTGCCTTGATTGCTTGCAGTGCAGGGAGGAGCTGTTTGTGTTTGGCTAATTCCGGACTTATATCAGGGAAGGAAATGATTTTCATATTGTCGAAGCATACAGTTACTTTCTTTTTGGCCAAAGCCAAAAATTTTCTCCCGATTTCGAAATTGAAGTTGGTCGGATCAAAACAGGTCTGGGGGTGACACGAGGAGGTTCACTTGGTCTCGGGTCCAAAGACACGGTCCTGTGTGCTCCTTTAATTTCCACTTCCAGTCGCTGAGTCGCCATGCCCTCGAAGCCTTCTTTTAGTCCCAGAATATTATTCCTCCTGCTATGATTTTCAAGCTGGTCAACTTTTCTTTTACGGAAATCGTTATCACTTTTTCGCTGCTTCGTCAGCTGTTTGAGCTCACTTACTGCGTCCTCGGTGTCACTGATTTGATTTTCTGCCTCTATTACCCTCATCAGTATGGAGGACCAAGTCTTCCATATTTAAAAATAAATACAGAAATAAATAAATGCTCAATAAATAAATAAGCATACAATTAATTGCCACCAAAAATACAATAACCTAATAAATGTAGGTAGAAATTAAATTATACAGTGAAACATAAATGTATCTGTATCTATTATTAGCTTCTTTATTTATTCGCCTTTGTAATAATTACCTTATTTATTTATTGTCCGTTATAATCTTCAACTTTATTTATTAATTACTTATTTTTTTAAGTCTTTATTTATGTGCATGTTATAATATTTTTGTTTGTTTTATTCTTCCTTTGTATTTTTTTACCCTATATATTTCTGTGATGCTATTTATTTCTGCCTGTCCTTTTTACATTTCTGCCTGTCCTTTTTACATTTCGGTATGCATTTTTTCCTTGTTATGCAAATGAGGAGGGCTGTGTCTTAAGGGCTCAACTTCTGCCCATTGGTTGGTTAGCATTTTACTGCGTCGGTCAAATCTACATGGCTTTTCCCCACACTAAAGCATTGTTTAGTAATGTCAAACTCAGCAGTGTCCGACCTCTTAAGGGAAGTTGCTAATAGACTGGAAGAATTAGAAAGCTGTACGCAGGGTCTGACATAAAGAGTGTTGTGTAAAGTACTGAAATCTCGGAGTCAAGTAAAAGTATAAGTACCTCTCCAAAATATGACTTTGGTAAAAGTCCAAGTCACTGACTGAAATGTTACTTGAGTAAAAGTCTTAAAGTATCTGAAATGTCTTGTACTTAAGTATGAAAATTACTATAAAATAGATGTACTCACGTAACGTGATAAAAAGTATAAGGAAAAAGTAAAACAAAGCAAATGCAGTTTGAATGACATTTTTTACATGTTGGTAAACATTGAAAGTCAAAATCCCTTAATTTAATATAAACAACCAAGTGCAGGAGAAGTTTAGACCAAGTTTAGACAGAAAATACAACCTTTTTGTAAGCTTTCAGTTTTCCTTCTTCAAGTAAGATCAGTGCTATGCACTTTAAAATTGTACACAACCAAGTGCAAGCAAAGGGGGTGTATACTAAGAACATGGTTAAGTGATAATGTGATAGTTAACCTACAGGAAGTGGTAAACTTGCTAATAGATACGCCTGCGGTTGCAGGTATCATTTAGTTAAGAAAAGTAGGACTCTCGGCTCTACTATTAGATGCTCTACCTATACCACAAGGTTAATTTAACCTGCTTTACTACTAAACCAGCTTCTTATCCTGTTGATCAGGGGCAATTCTAGGATCCAGCCCCCAGTGTTGACTGTGATCCCTGGTATGAACAACAGGCTTTCCATTTTTAGTCCAGATGTAAGATTCTTAGAGGTGACACACTTTTGAGCTAAAGCTCGTCAAACAAGCTACAATATAGGCCATCCAAAAGCAGTGACAAACAGATTGAAATGTTTTCACTCGATAAAACCTTGTGCATTTGTAAAACCTGCATGATGGCAATAGTTAGACTAGCTATATTGATAAAAGTGAGGAATCATTTCCCTAAAGACACAAAACTAGGGTTAGGGCACTGATGCACAAGGGTTGCTATTACTACATTTAATAGTAATTGTCTCTCTTGCTTACAAGAGAGACAAATATAGCAGTTTAATGATCTATATATATATATATATATATATATATATATATATATATATATATATATATATATATATATATATATATATATATATAGATAGATAGATAGATCATTAGTCTGCCATATATTATGGCAGTCTCATGACCAGTCCATGTGTTCTGTCAAGCAAATTGCTAATAAGTTAGTAAATCCCTACAGATATCCTTTATGAATTTGCATAATGAACTTTTTTTTAAACTCAGATTAAGAGAAACAGTTCAGATTTAACTTTTCAGACAAGCATTTTGAATCCATGACTGCATCTACTGAGCTCATGTTTAGAAACAATTCATTAGAACAGCTGAAGCGCTTCGGACACCGATGCCACATGTGCAGAAAAGAATATAGCTGCAGATGTAAAATGCTCGAATAGAAATAAATCAAAATGGCAAGAATAGCGGAGTTCTGTTTTTTTTAGCAACTAAAAATATCTGTGGTCCCATCATGGTCTGATTGTGAAACAAAGATGCAAGGGTGTACGTTTGATTAGAACTTTGGTAGGGACACTTACAAACAAACCTTCCCTGGTCTGACGTCATTGGTCCTACGCAATACACATGCTCCTATTTTTTGATGCTTGACTTAAGCGTCAGGGCGTGTTTTGTCTGTCTAAAGAGAAAATCAGCATTTCCTGCAAAATTTTAGAACCACGACACACACTAGATGCTGTTTGTTAATGTTTAAAGCATTACAGGATCTGATCAATGTTGAATTGGGACTTTTTTTCCATTTGAACAACCACCAACAGAGACAGACGGTAAATATATGCCTATTAAACCAAATATATTCAAAATATATCCGTTGTCTAGATTTATCCTGTATTTATATAAAAAGTGCATAATTTAGAAGGATGCAGGTCCAAAGCGTTTTCAGGATTTTGCACATTCGCTACTCCTGAAAAAATTGTTTCTTCGGCAAAACCGTAACATTTATCGACAAAATTCCATTTTTGTGAGCGCCAGAAGGGTCTGGACATGAATGTGTGAAAGTCTCATGCCTGTATATCAAACGGTTTAGGAGTAGCGACGATGTGAAAACATGTGTCGCTTGGGAATGTCAGGTGTGATTTTTCACCACACCTCCATAGAAAATCAATGGAGAGCTTTTAGGCTTTGTGGTGCTCTGGGATGATTTGCGAGAAATCTATAAATCCCACACCAATGATGGTTACATTTCCAGAATCCAGACAACAATTCCTACGTTTTGATGTATAATTTATGTTAATAGAGTGAAAATTGAGCGAGTGAGAAGAAGTTGTTCAGAGAAGGAAAATCTATAGAAACGTCAGAGTGGCCACTCTAAATGACCTCCCTAGCAACCATAGCAACGCATTAATTTTTCTGAATTTAATGAAAATGCAAAATTATTTTAAGGAGGTACTATATGAAAATGGTAAAAGATATGAAAAAGCTGAAGTAGCTGAAGATAGCTGAAGGTTATTTGAACATTTTAAAAGTTGAATGCCATTTCTTGCTGAAAGTAGGCTGAAGCAGTAAGCTGTCAAAAAGCTGAACATTTTGAAGAATTTGAAGGATTCTCCATTCAATTTTAATGAGAGCAAAAAACTCACAAAAAGTTAAATATTTTAAATATTATAAAAGTTATAATTACCAAAAGACATAGCAGTAATGTCGTGAACGAGCTGAACGTTTTGATACAAAAATTGTTTAAATCGGTTGAAGTATGCAGGAGTAGTTAGATGCCGAAAAACTTACAGAATAATAATTAAGACCTGAAGGAACTTAATATGGTGTATAGCATTCTCACTGATAATAATAACTAAAAAAAGCTGTTCCTGCGTAACAGCAAGTGAGAATGCTAATCTACAGAATGATTGAGCAGAAGATGCAGAAAACATTGAAATCAGATTTGAAGAATTTGAAAAAAAAGAATTTGAAGAAATTTGAAGAAATTTGAAGAATTTGAAGAAATTTAAAGAATTTAAAGTATTTGAAGAAATTTGAAGACTTTTAAAAATTTGAAGAAATTTGGAGAATCTGAAAAATTTGAAGGAATTTGAAGAAATTAGAAAGGAATTAGAAAAATTTGAAAAATGTGAACATTTTGAAGAATTTGAAAATTTTGAAGAATTTTGGAGAATTTGAAAAAATTTGACGGAATTTGAAAAATTTAAAAAAAATTTTTTTTGAAGAATTTGAAGATTAAGAAAAACTAGAAAATTTCTGAAGCAATTTGGCAAGGCGCCTGCCACTTGGTGCATACCGTACCGTCAGAAATAGCAACAGGAAGCAACACTGCGAATTTCAGCTTCCTACGGTCTTCACAGCCCCCGCAGCGGGCGTCGAAAGTTGCCATTCTATTTCAATGGAGTGTCTCCCTCTGGCCCTCAGAGTTCCGTCGTCATGGAAACTCACTGACACACCTGCAGCGGCCAGTCTACCGAAGTGCAGACACTTTGGTCACAGTAAGTCCCATTGGATTATAATGGAGAACTTTGCCCCGAACAATGCTTCATATCTCCTGATCCATAAATGGTAGAGATGTAATTTTTTCTGTGTTTAGTTCGTAACGGATAGGGGAAGAAGAAAAGCTATCGTTTTTTGCTAGAAAAAGTTTAATAAAGGCGTAAAAAATTCTGATCTAAATGGCATTTTTATGGAATTTAAGAAATCCTCTAAAAAGGGTCCCGAACAAATCGCTGTAACTCAAAAAGTATAAGAGATATCAAAATAATTCTTTCACCATGAGTATCAGCAGGCTTTTGATGACCCTGAAGCACATTTTTATGTTTGTACAAAAATCGGTGTAGACACAGCGACGATGTAAAAAAGTGGTCGATGTGGGAAAATGCAGCTCCAAAGCGTTTTTAGGAATTTGCACATTCGCTACTCCCGAACAAATTGTTCCTGCGGAAAAACCGTAACAGTTATCCACAAAATTCCTTTTTTGTGTGTGCCAGAAGGGTTGGGACATTCATGTGTGAAAGTCTCATGTCTGTACATAAAACGGTTTAGGAGTAGCCACGATGCGAAAACATGTGATGTTTTGGATTTTCAGACGTCATTTTTCAAAACCGCTCTATAGGAAATGAATGGAGGAGGTTTCGGGTTTGTGTCGGTCTGAGGTGATTTGCGAAAAATCTATAAATGCCACACCAATGAGGGTTACATTTCCCGAATCCTGACAAAAATACCTACGTTTTGATGTATAATTTGTCCACGTAGAAAGTTCCACTTTTGTTTTGTCTTTTGTTTGTTTCTGCATGTAAATAGTTCCTTAGCTTAGCTTCTTTTTATCTTCATTTTGCTTAGTAGTTTAGTTAAGTTTCACTAGCCTAGTATACAGGATTTGTTAATCGAAATATTGTGTTAATTCAGATAAACAGCATTATATAGTGATGTTCTCTGGATGTTCATTTTATTTCTGTTATTAAATTCTTGGACTTGAAAAGAAGTTGTCACTCTTTTATTCTATGTGTGTGCAGGTTTTGCTGTTAAAAGATCACTAGTGCTCAAATTCATCTCTTTCAACCAGTGTCTTGATATCAGCTTAAGAGCTGATCATCACCAGACAATACTTAACAGAGGGTTATTTAATAAACATTAAATAACATTAAACAGTGTATAATTGCACAACACTGTCAACTGGAATTATCCCTCCCTGGGTATGAACAATATATCAACTTGCCATAGTTGAGTTTTGGTTTGGCTTTGTTTTTCTGTTATTTTTATTTTTTTTATCTTTTTGGGTTAGGTTTGACTTTATTTATTGTTTGTTTTCAGTCATCGGTTATTTTCTGTCAATTTTCACTTCACCTCCTCAGCAGTCAGTCACACCTGATAATCATTTACTTGTTAATTAGCCAGACCCTTGTTTCACATGTTAGTGCTCTATTTAAATCTCCCTCTGTCTTCAGTTCGGCACTGGGCCATCTTCTGTTATCCACCTCTTCATGCCAGTCCCCGTTTTTGCCTTGGAATATTTGTTTGCTCTCTTGTTTAAGGTTAGTCCTGCCAGTCTCTCTAAAAACTCTGTACTCTGCTGTTTGTTCCTGGAGAAGCTCTGCTCTGTGCCCCGGTGTCTCCAGAGAACTGCTAACCTGACTAGCCGCCCTGGAGAAGCTCTGCTCTGTGCCCTGGTGTCTCCAAGAAACTGCTAACCTGAGTAGCCGCCCTGGAGATACTCTGATCTGTGCCTGGTGTTGCTACGAGGTCTGCTAGACGAGCAGCACTTAGCTTTCCTGACCACCCAGTTATTAAGGACTCTCACTCCGGGCCGTCAGCTCCTGCCATCACCTACATCCCTGACCTTCTGCAGCCCTGAACCTCCGGTCTTCATCATCCGCCATCCAGCATACTTCATTTAAATAAAACTCTTAAACTTTAGTCCCGTGTGCGCTTCCTGAGTTTGTCATGTGATAGCAGGGTCCAGGCAAATGTTACAGAAACAAAAAAAAAATGCATACAGTGCTAAACCCAAACCTCCTCTCTGATTCTGACCACAACACAGTGCATTTAATCCCTATATACAAAACCATGCTTAAAAAGGAGCAAATCACAGTTCAGAATCCTAGTCCAGTACCCCAAGTGAGCAGCGCTTATGCGCGCATCCATCCTGGGTTCCTGACCCAAAGGGGAAAAAAACAATCAAACACAGCAAAAATGTGATGAGTCTGGGGGGGGGGGGGGGGATTTATAATCATCTGTGTGTGTGTGTGTGTGTGTGTGTGTGTGTGTGTGTGTGTGTGTGTGTGTGTGTGTGTGTGTGCGTGCGCACACATGTCAGTATGGGCCCATGACTCTCCAGCCACCATCCTCCAGCCATAGTCTTAGATGGCCTATTAATAGCAGAGCGTCTGGTTTGCATAACATCCTGGAGAAAATTTGAGGTAGCCAGCTCCAAGGCTAGCCATCAGGGCGCCAGATTCAATAAAAAGGATTTTTTTGTCTCTGACTGTGAAATTTGTGTCAGCCTTGATTGCCAATAACTAACAGTATTTCTTCACAACCCTGTCCTATCTGATCATTTTTGAATAACCTTTAAGTTCTCAGTGCTGCATTTGATACAGTTATCCCAATATTCTCCTAGAAAGACTTGAACATACTGTAGGGATTAAGGGGAAAGCATTAGGCTGGTTTAAATATCATCTGTCTGACGGATTCTAGTTTTATTATATTAATAATAAATCTTCAAAGTGTAGGGTCACTTGTGAAATACCGCAGGGTTCAGTCCTTGGGCCAATTCTCTTTAGTTGCGATTGGTAAAATTTTCAGACAGCATGGGATTAATTTCCACTATTATGCTGAAGACACTCAGCTATATTTATCCGTAAATCCTGATGAATCCAATCAATTAGTTCGACTACAGGCATGTTTTGATCACATCAAAACCTGAATCACTTTAAATTTAAAGACAGAAGTTGTAATCTTTGGATCAGAGTACTCAAAAAATAAACTTCTTAATCAATCACTTAATCTAGATAGCTAAATTGGCCTCTGGTAATAAAGTAAAAAACCTTGGTCTTATTTTTGACCAAGACGTCATTTAAATCCGACATTAAACAGGTTTCCAGGGTTTCTGTTTTTCAACACCGGAATATCGCCAAAATTAGAAATATTTTGTTCAGGAGTGACGCTAAAAAACTAGTCCATACATTTGGTACTTTAAGGCTGGACTACTGTAATTCTTTACAATCAGGAAGTTCACAAAATGCAGTTTGAAGCTTTCTTCTGATCCAAAATCAATCAATCAATCAATCAATCACTTTATTTTGGTCAATTGTCCACATAAAACACAGGAAACAACAAAAGAACAACAATAAACAAACCCACAATTTACCAAAAAAGGAATAGGCTGAAGCAAAGCTTATTCTTGCCTACCCTGGTTCTATACCTTAACCTACCAGTATATCTTCACAATACATATTTAAATCTACATAACAGTGTAAGATTTTATCACTTTATATTTTAAAGCTCTTTTAAAGTTCACCAAGAAAGGACATAAATTAAAATCATCATTCAATTCATTCCACAGTTTCACACCAATAACTGAAACACATCTAGACTTTATCTGGCTCTTCTCTTTTGCACATTCAAATATAAACAAACCTCGCAAATTATATTTATTCTCTCTTAGCTTAAATAATTTCTGAATACCAGAAGGAAGACTTCTGCAAAGCTACAAGAGTTCTGATGAAAATCAACAAGCGTATTTCTCCTACTTTAGCTTAGCTTCATCGACTCCCTGTTAAATCAAGAATAGAATTTAAAGTTCTTTTTCTAACATATAAAGACCTTAATAATCAAGCTCCATCATATATCAGAGCTCTGATTACCCCGTATGTTCCTAACAAAGCACTTTGCTCTCAGACTGCAGGTCTGCTGGTGGTTCCTAGAGTCTCTAAATGTAGAATGGGAGGCAGATCCTTTAGCATCAGGCTCCTCTCCTGTGGAACCAACTCCCAGATTTGGTCCGTGAGGCAGACACCCTGTTTACTTTTAAGACTAGGCTTAAGACTTCCCTCTTTGACAAAGGTAGAGTGGCTTACCCTGAGCTATCTCTGTAGTTATGCTGTTATAGGCTTAGGCTGCTGGAGGACATCATGGTCTATTTCTCTCACTCTGCAGAGTTCTCCTACACCAATTAGCATCGTTTGTTGTTATTTCAACTTTTAGTTCTCTGTACACCTGGTCTGGCGTTCTGTTAGCTGTGACATCATCCAGGGGAGACAGATCATTCGCTATTACCATATAACATATAAAGGATTCCTGGATCAATGTGTGCTTCTGTGCTTTTGTGTCTCTGCTCTGTCTTCTCTAACCCTCAGTCGGTTGAGGCAGATGAGCGTTCACACTGAGCCTGGTTCTGCTGGATGTTTTCCTCCTTGTTAAAGGGGAGTTTTCCTCTCCACTGTCGCTACATGCATGCTCAGTATGAGGGACTGCTGCAAAGCCATTGACAATGCAGACGACTGTCCCTGTGGCTGGAATGAATGCTGCTTGTCAAGACTTGATGCAATCTACTGGGTTTCCTTAAACAGGACACATTTCGACATGTATGATTTGATTGAATTTGACTTGAGATGACATGTATTGTGAATTGGTGCTATATCAATAACATTTCATTGAATTCAAATTCTCTGGAGATCTTTTACTGGGAATAACTACAGTACATTGATTTTGCTGATTGTCATCCCAGATTGAAAGTTAATCTTTTCAAAATCCCTTTTCAAAGTCACTTTTTAATGAGATTAGCAAAAATAAATCTATTGGCGCAGGTGGTATTTCCGCTTTTCTTTTAAATACCTGTGCTGTACTTACTCCAGTCTGGTTCCCTATTTTCCAGCAATCACCGAATCAACATATTGTTCTTTCTCTTTGGAAAAGGTCAACTATCATCCTGGTTCCCAAGAAATCAAGTCCATCGGAGAATTATAACTTATTATGTTTTTAAGTTCTCCGATGATACTGCTATTCTCAGGTTGCTGCATGAAGACATGGACTCCTCATTATATTTTAGTGAGGTACAGTCCTTTGTTCACCGGTGCAATGACCACCACCTTAATAATGCTAGGAAAACAGAAGAAATTATCATAGACCCTAAGTCTTTATGTGACAATTGGCCGAATTGACCAAAAAATAAGCCAGGTCTGATATTTGGGTGTTCACTAAGATAACTTTTTCAAGTGGGAAATTGATATCAATATGTTACGTTATGTTCCTGATGGAAAGCAGTTGAAAAATTGAGCGTGCTTAAGAGAAAGGCAATGGTCTGTCTCAAACTAGACTCTGTTCTGAAGGTTCCCCATCTTGAAAAAAAATCTCTAGGATCAATGGGATTGATCCACATCAGAATAATAACTGGACAAAGGACTTACATGACTTGCCATAGCTACCCACCACCATTCTCAGAAGCTGAGCTTGCTTTCTGTCTCATCAATGAAGTAATTTTTTATACCGTGATGAATTTAGAAATATTACATCTTTAAGGGCTCATGGACATGGTGTCTATCTCCAGCTGTCAATGAGCGACAGGCGGGGTACACCCTGGACAGGTCGCCAGTCTATCGCAGGGCAACACATAGACAAACAGGACAAAGAACCATTCTCGCACACACTCACACTAAGGAGAATTTAGAGAGGCCAATTAACCCAACAGTCATGTTTCTGGACAGTGGGAGGAAGCCGGAGTACCAAGAGAGAACCCACGCATGCACAGGAAGAACATGCAAACTCCATGCCCGAAAGACCCAGGGCAAGGGTATGACCTGAAACCTGGACCTTCTTGCTGCATGGCATTAGCGCTACCCACTGTGTCACTGTGCAGCCCTCGCAAGCCTTCTAAAAACTCTAAACCACCATAACATGGTGCTTTGAGAAACACGCATGCCCATTATTACTTTTTAAATTCTTTGGTTATAATGAAACATCAAAATTAATCTCCTCTGCGTGGAGGAAATAGAGAATCTCCTTTACCCCTACTTTGTTTGCTATCCTCAGCTGGCTAGGCTTGCACAAGCAGCCTGATAAAAGCTCTGTGTAAAACAGCATAACAAGCTTTGATTCAAACTTACCAGTCTGAAAATGCCGTGAACACACATTTATTGGGATATGGCGTCAAAAATTAGGTTTGGTTGTCTCAAGTTTGTTATCCAGGGTCCATTCGGCATCTCATTGTCGGTTCAGAGATCCAAGCTCCTTGGTTTCTATTCCACATTGGAAAACTGAAAAATCTCAACCCATCATTGTTTTTTCCAAAGCGATTGTGTGAAAGAGTGTGACAGTTTATGACACAGCACATTAAGACCATATTTTTAACTTAAAAAAGAACAGAAAACAAAGACTGTGTTGTGGATAAGAGCTGTGTAAACAAACAGAAGCTGGTTTCAAGATGCTCAGGTATCCCATAATGCAGTGCAGTTGTTAAGTCACCCTTTCAAGAGTTATTTTAGTTGCATAACACCCAGTGTTGGGTAAGTTACTTTAAAAATGTAATCCGTTACAGTTACAAGTTACTTTGTTTAAAATGTAATTGTAGTGTAACTTTTTCGATTACTTTTTAAAAGTAATGTAACCAATTGCTTTTGATTACTTTTTGATTACTTTAAGGTTTTAATGAGTATTGACCCATGTTCAACATTTAATTTTTGAGAACTGAATGTGAACCTTAAAAAAGCGGAATTTGGGAATTGACACTTGTATGACTGTATTGCCGTATATCCATCAGTTGTTAAAGGACAAGAGTCAGCAAATGCAAATTCTGCCCTGTAAAACAATGACAGCACAATTGTTGCTGTATGATCTGAAGCCCCATTTAGAGCTTTTAAACAGGCTTTGAAAAACTTTGATAATTTGCTGCTGTAATATTATAGATTTTTTTGAATAAAAAGCTAGCAGATGTGCATAATCAAAAATAACAGAAATACAGTTATAGAGCATTCAGTATTGTAAGAAAGCCCACACTGTTTCTGGATAAATACATTATTGTATGAGTTAGGTTCTGTTCCGTTTTCTGCCTTTTTCGTTGTAAAACTGAAATGTCCCATGCTCCTGAATGCACCATAGCTTTCCGACGCACACGAACGCAACACTGTGAACGCTGAGCTGTGTAGACACGCGTTTGATTTTCCGCTTAAGACAAAGTTTTGCAGTTTCACAACACACGTCGGCTCTCACGGTTTATTGTTGTGTGTGAATAACAAGAGGTGGCTGTCAACAAGCTTGAAGGCTGTCATTTTTGATGCGCTGCTTGAGCTGAAATAAAACCATGAAACGATCGCTTGCTTGCTGTTCTTTCAGAAGGCTCCACCAGCACAGGATGCATCATCAGAGTGATAGAGACAAGGAGCCGTAGCGGGAAACGGCGATACAGGGCGCGAAACAATAAAAATATCATTACATATTTCGCAAAGGTTTTTTTTTATATTTTTTTAAAAGATGTAACTAAATTTGTAATTCTTAATATTTTCGGAAGTAACTGTAACTGAATTACATATTTTCTCATTGTAACTGTAACGAATTACAGTTACTCTTTTTTTGTAATTAAATTACGTAACGTCGTTACATGTAATCCGTTACTCCCCAACACTGATAACACCTTAGCTCTTTTGATAGACTTGTTTACCTATTTAGCAATCCATGTATAGAAAGTCAAGTATACCGTCTTCTAACTCATGCTTGAAATATCTTGCATTGATCCAATTTATGGCACTAAAGTTCTGGTACTCTATGTGTTTGTGCAGTTAGGGTGTATGGTGTATGTCCCATCCCCCAATGCAAAAGCCCCTCAAAACAAAGCAGACTGAACATGTGAACAAGTACCTGGTGACTCACCTTCAGCTAGAGAAACACTGCCATCAGCTGTGCGAACCAAGTGCGTAATCTTGGTCTTCCTGGCCTTCCTCTTCTGGCTGCCAACCAGAATTTCCATACTGGTCGTGCCATGGAAATCTGGGAATAATGTGTTGATGGGAGTAGAGGACTCGACTTTTGAAACTGAATCCAGCAGGAAGGAATTACTCTTTTCCACTGCAGTATTGTACAAAAACAAAACTCCATCAGATCAACATATTTTTAACCTTTTAACTAAACTTTTTTTATATATAAAGGAGATTTAAATGAATCACTTTAATATTGTTTTTATGTGACCCAGACAACTAAATGCTTTGCAAAAAAAAAAAAAAAAAAACATTCCCAGTGTGGGGTCACAGTTTGTTACAGGTTGGGTACAGCAGAAACATGTTTCATTTTACTTCAACAAAAATAGCCCCACAAGCTCACAGAAAGAAAGAACAAAGTAGCCCTATTAGTGAATGAGTAGAGTTCTATTGGATTACAATGTGATTTGGATTGTGTGTAACTGAACTTGAACTCTGTGCTCTCTGTATTGGATTGTTTTGTCAAGTAGAGTGACCTTTGGTTTAGACAGCATTCTGACCTTTGGGAACTTTAGAGGGGTCATCTAGGTTTGAGGATGATTCAATTTTCTTTTTCTTGGCAACAGCTGTCCCCTTCTTATCAAAGGTCAGTGGGCTGTACTGTGGTAGGCTATTGAACTTCTTTTCAAACTCCTCCTCCAGTTTCCCCAAGCTGAAAAGTGAAGTCCAAGTTTTGATAATATACAGTGCAAGACAGAATTAGTTAACACTCAGTGGATTTTGTGAGATTTAATTAAATACAAAGGAATTAAAAGTCTCTCTAAATCATTCTAGGTTACCACTGGTATACTGATCAGTCTTCATTGCAACGAGCCCTTAGTCTTTGAGTTTGTAAACAAGCCATCCCATCACCCTGATCTTAAAACTCGCTCCACAGATTTCATATAATTTAAATGTATTCAGTGTGAGACAAGACTGACCTCTGTGAAGACTCTTCTTTGGACTTGGACTTTTTTAGCTTCTTGGTAATACTTGGTCCCATGTGTGAAACTGTCCAGCTATCATGACTCCAGGTAGTATCATGATCAAAAGTCCGAAAAGCACCTCTTTTACCTGCAGACATTTGCCATCCAAGTGAGTTAAGTTTATCGGCATTCATTAACTACATATACTCACAAAATTAGATTGGAATGTTTTATCTATTTGGTTCAAGACTGAATTAGATACCTCGGTCTATATTGGCTCTCAGTGAAGTTAGCATTCCCTCAGACACCAGAGTTTTGTACAAGGCACCCTTACAGCTGCGCTCTGATTTCCTGGAGCCATGGTTGTGTGTATTTAGCTCACAGGAAGTATCACTAGCCTTCTGCTTCCCTTTCTCTTTGTGCTTCTCCTTGTCCTCTTCTTTGGGCTTAGCAGGTGATTGGCTGCACGGGGACTGGGCTGATTTTGGGATGCAGCCCTGAAGGCCTGTGCTTTCAACATTTACACTTTCTGCTTCGGTCCTGGGGATAATCACCCCTGCTTTCTTTGTCTCCACATCAGAGGAGCCATGGTGCTTGTTGCCATCTTCCAACTCTTCTTTCGCTTTGACCATTGTCTTAACTTTGGTCTTATGTTTCCTTTGGAGCAGAGCACAGTTTCTACCTGTAAGACTGGTAGGGTTCTTCTTGGATTTATCCTCTTTGCCAATCCAGGCTCCTCTGGCCACTGCCTCAATCGTGCTTTCCACATTTGATTGAAAGTGCTGAAAATTCTTGCAGATTTTCTTTTCTGAATACAGGATGTCACTAGACATGACCTCCTCATTTTTCTTGTTCTTTTTAACATGTCCACTTTGGCTTGCGTGTTGAGGAAGTGGGGCGGCATAGGTGGAGGTAGATACAGAGGGAGGAGAAAGAAGAGGGGTTGATGTGTAAGTAGGAGAATAGCTATCAGGGTCTTCTCTCTCCTCTTTAACTCCTGACTTCATGAACATTTGTTTGAGAGTTGCTGTGGAGCAGTTGTCCTTTGGCTGAGATCCTATTGTGTCAATGTTTCCTGCTTCTGATGCTAAACACATCTAATGAAAATACAAAACAAATAAACAAATACATTATTTAGAACTGTATTTTTGAAAACTATTAGAAATACTATTCACTCCACATAGAAACATTATGATTATAGGGAGTATTAGGAATATAAACAGAAATGTTATACAGTTTCTGTACAATTCTTAAAAAAATACAGAAAGGAAACATTTGCGACAGTATCATGTACTGTTTAAAACTGGAAAAAAAAGTTTAGTCCTGTCATGTTCCACCCCACTTGCAAGCAGGCATTAATCAATTCACTTTGTTTCCAAATTCCTCTTCTGTATTAACACACTTTACCTCAGTGTCATGTAACAGAATTGCTTAGATTAATTTTAAAAAAATTGCCTAAAATTACTTTTGTCTAAATTAAAGAATAATTGTGTAATTGCAAATAGAGAAGATTTATTTTGGTAGAGCATTAAGTATGAAACCACTCTTTGTAATTTAGAATAACCAAAGATTTAAAGGGTGGAATCATTCGGTTAACAGTTCAAACATTATAAAGTTTCACATTCCAGGTTCAAAATGTTGCAATCTCCCATACAAAGAGACACTTCACTTAAACTGTCTCGGTGAGCTTTAAAGGATAAACAAGTAAAATAGTTAAAGTAAAATCAACCTAAATGATTCTCATTTGTCACCCAGGATGGAAATAACATTCCCTATAAACAATTGATCCTCTCCATCAACAATGTCTTAGTCAAGTTTTTGTTTTCCAAACCAAGAGGTACGGTGCAGAATGACTTGGTTCAGAGTGTAGTATAGTGTATATGAAAGTTCCCAGTGTTCCCAAAATCCGGCAAAAGAGCAGCATCCTGCAAACATGGAAGCCAGAAAGAGAGGCGGACCAGAAATAGAACAGAATACAACATAATATACCTATCCTGCGTAAGTAAAAAAAATCAGCAGCAGCAATTAATCGTTTTGAAACTTCAGGCTGTGTGTTGTTCCCATTTTAACCACCAGGTCATTATAAGGCCCGAGCAGCTAAGCTACGAAGGCCTATTGAAATTGGAATGTTTCTTATTAATTATTCTGGCAAATGAGTTGTCTTTTGGAGGTCATTTTCAAAAACTCACACAATTTTGAGTCATACAAGAAATGGCTCAATAGTGCCACCCTGAAATTTTCAAAACACCCTCCACATTTAGTTTAATTTGTAGTAGAGAGATGAAATTTGGCACACTTGTAGATTTCCCCAAGACATACCTAAAACTCTCTTTCACTAATATTCTACAACAAACAGGAAGTTGGCCATCTTAGATAAAAACTTTCCACTTTGACCCCATTTTTCTTGTTTGTAGCCTCTGCGTTTGATCAAGCTCCTCCTAGTAATTTTGATTAACCGGCTTGAAATTTGGTCAGTTTGCTCAAAAATGATGGGATCTAAAGTTATCAAAACCATGAATTTTGTGAATCGTGAAGGAGTGGGGCCAGACCTCAAAGTTGGATGACTCACCAAAAAAATAATAAAAAAAATGGCATAGTGCCAACAGGGAAAGTTGTTGATACAAAACTTCTTGTGATTGGTCCACATGTGGTCCTGAACAAAACTAAATAAGTCAAATAATGATGTAAATGAAACTGTCCTTAGTGATAGATAACAAAATAGTCTGACATGGTCTCCACTACTGCAACCTTTGGTTGGAGGGGGTGGCCATGGCGGTGTGGCAAAGTGTGGCGTCAAGCCAAGGCTATACGTTTGGCTCTTAGTTCCAAGTTTTTCATCAGATCTTCACCAAATTCACCCCTGAAGGAAATGTATTAAAAGGTCAGGTGGGCGTGGCCAAATTCCTCCACAGCGCCCCCTAGCAACACTAAAAAAAAGAGCTCTGAGCTCTGCTTTGAACGAAGATCATGAAATTCGGTACATGTATGCAACTTCTCAAGATGTACAAAAAAAGTCTCTTGGAGCAATAGTCTAAACCCCACAGGAAGTCAGCCATTTTGGATCAAATCCGGCAATCTGCCCCTTTCACTCAAGTCATATTTTAGCAAACTCCTCCCAGAGCTTTTTACTGAGAGACTTCAAAATCACTCAGCATAGTCTTCAACCATTGGTGAAGACCAGACTTCTCAACTTTTATCAAAAGTTAAGAGTGAGATTATGCTAATTTTGGGGGCGGGGCTTGTTTGGGGGTGGGGCTAACCGGACCATGGAAGAGCCGGTGGAGTCAACTCCATCTCATTTTTTACCCGCCAGACATTGAAGTAGACATGTATTACTTTTGTTAAAAAGAGAAAGAGACGTATTCATACTTTATAGTTCAATTAATGGATTAAAACATAAAAAACACACAAATGTTCAAATAATACTCAATAAAATTAAGTAGTTTTAAGTTATTGACCGAATTATTATGCTGTTACACATTCATCTATGGGTTTGTTTATCATTGTAGATCTATAACCTGATTGGTGATTCAGGCTGAGTTTCATCAAGCCTTTATGGTCAACATTTTCCCCTCAGCAGCAACACTAAAGCACACAGAGGTTACCGCTGCGTCTTTACGCACGATCCAACTGCTGATGTGTCCCTCTTTTCAGCTCAATGCACTTCTAGACTATTACAGTTTATAACCATTATCATCACCTTTCACAGCGACAGGTTTCTCATCTCAGTCGCCGCGCTGACCAGACAAATTTCTATTGCTCTCGTCAGTGAGCTCTGGGCGGTGAGGTGGGCGGATTTTACCCCCGTTGGTGCGCTGCGTGCGAGGGATAAACAGTGAGGAAAATGTATAACTAAATACTGTAAAGGGCTCCTATAAAGGGAACGGGGTTACTGACAGGTCTGAGATGAAGTCCCTGATATTACAAGTTCTTTAAAATGACCCTTAAAAGTGCGCACCTGAATTAAAGTGCAAGGCAGCACGCCCACCGAAGCGCCACTGATTCTATGTTGTTAAAAACAAAAGAGCATGAAACACAGCTACTAACTCTCCTATTGACTTTAACTGCCACACGTTGCTACCGATGTGAGGACATTAAACGTAGTGATTCACGTTTTGAATGGTGATAAAAGCACCTGCTCTGAGGGAAAGGAGGGTGGGAGAGGAGCAAGCGCTGAGGCACAGAAATACGGTGCATGTAGTTAAAAATTCAGAATTAATAAAAACGAAACTTATAAACAGACTAAGTGGCGTTTTAAACTGCATCTGGTTAGCAGAACTGTTTTATGATCCAGCGTGCAACCATGACTGGTTCTGAATGAACCGGTCATCTGGCAGCAGCTCCCTCCCCTCATGCGCATGCGATACAGGACCTTACCGGCCTACTTTCACCACTGGTTAAGACTAAAATTATTCATAACTCTGATCACTCTTCCTGCTGCTCTGTTAACACAAACTGCAGCAAGAATTACTGATGGCCACAAGCTGTGAAAGAAGCCGAAACAGCTCAGCAGAAGGCGGAGTTTTGTCGTCCGCAGCCCAGATGGGCTTTGTGATTTTTATGTGTGAGAAATGCTATGTTTGCGTGAGAAATGCCATGTGTTGTGTGTGAAGTCAGTGAAATGCGTGTGTCACACGGTCAATGCGTGAGAGTTGAGAGCCCTGTGAAGACTATGCTGTTAGCCCCGACCACATGTTTTTCGACAAGAAAACGTGGTCGGGGCTAACCCTCAAAATATGACATAAAAGACAAAACTGCTATATCTTCAACATACAAAGTTGCAGCAGCACCAAACTTCCTGTCAGTCATCTCCTATAAGTACTCACAACAAAAACTCATTGCTCATTTGATGACAGCACCTTAGCCCCACCCACTTAAAACAGGATGTTGCCAGTTTCACTGGTGGATTTCCTCTTTTACACTCTGAATCAGAACTTTCAAGCATAGTGTGATCAAACAGAACATGTTGATGCTGAATCCTGTTCTGAAAAATAGCAGTTAGCTGGACAGTGTGGACGTAGCTGAGCGGTGAATCTCCATAGCATCCTGTTTGGCCCTACATTTGGCTCTAAATCACACATGCACTATTTGCTTCAAACTGGACTTGAATGATCTTTGTCAACCTACCAACAGCTCCATTGGATCATATTTGCATTTGGATCAACAGTGCCCCCAGGACACTTAAAAGGGTGTATCTCCCTGATACATCATCAAATCCTAACTAAATTCAGTGTGATTGACCGTGGGTGACTGTTTGAAAGGTTGGTATGGTCCGCTAATTATATCCATTTAGCCCCGCCCACTAAGAATTAAGTGAACACCAGGCAAAGTATCAGCGAAGGGCTTCAAAACATCTTCCGCCCAGATAATAAATTAGAGCTAACACAGAGTAGCTTAGCCACTCCTTGCCATGCACAAGATAGCGGCAGTTAATGACATATGAGTTCTGGCCCCTCCTTGCCATACACAAAATGCAGTCGGCTGAGACAACAAGCTAACCCACTAGCCAAGAGGGCGAACTCGACCTGATAGGGGCGGTTACTAACCCACACGAAGAGCTTCAACAAAACCGCGGGAAACTCAGAAACCTGAGAAAAAGAGCAGAGAGAGAAAGAGAAAGGGGAAAATAGCTCTAAGCTGATTGGCACGGCTTGTTTCTCAAAAAACAAACCAAACAAAGGCACAAATAACAGATGATCACGTAGATAATCGTTCACTGGCTTGGCTGGGCAACAGGAGACGCTGTGTTCTCTGGTTGAGAGCGGCTGCGACTGGTTCCTGGAGCTGCTGCAATAGTTCCAGCTCACCTGGGCGGCTGAATTGAGCTTGGCTGATCCGGCGGTTTTGTTTGGCCAAAACAAATGGCGGCGCTTCGTTGGCCCCAAGAAGACGCAGGATTTCCTCAGTCTTCTATTTAGGCTTGAATTAAAGAGATTTTAGAGTCAAGTCCTCCCCAGCAAACAACATGGAGGAAAAAGGGTGATGTGGCAACTTGGTCCTGCCAAGAATGTGATTACAGGCCCACCATGTGTTAACAACAGTCAGAAGTTGATGATAATGATTATGTAGTAGTATGCTTTAATGTCTCCACGGGAAAATTTGTCTTGGACATCATACGCTAAACAAAGCTGCTTCAACAATTCAACAATCTGATTGATGAACATAACATATTGACAAGAATTTCCCACTTGAAAAAGTTATCTAAGTGATCGCTCAAATATTTGTAAGAACAGACCTGACTTATTTTTTGGTGATGAATAAAAAGCACCCAATTGTCACCTAGAGACTTAGGGTCAATGATCATCTCTTATGTTTCCCTGGCATTGATAACAAGGTGGTGGTCATTGCACCATTGAACAAAGGACTGTACCTCATTAAAATATGATATGGGGTCCATATCTTCATGCAGCAAGCCGAGAATAGCAGTGTCGTCAGATAA